>NC_079391.1:23228118-23530618 GCF_029220125.1 Pseudoliparis swirei | reverse complement strand
AACAAGGTCCAGAGCGAGGGAACCTTGGAATTAACCATTAAGTCGAAAAAGCAGACCTTTGTCCCTAGAACTGATTCTCGAGTATCTCCAACTACTCTTCATCCTCTCTTCTTTCTTTTCACTTTGATCTCCACTTTCATGGTGGGCCCTTAAAGGGTTTAAGTAGAAAACTTGATCGTGTAAAGAAATTAATAGACAGAGGATTTTATTTTTTTTCAGCTCGTGCAGTCAGGGGTTTCACGTCGTAGCCAAAGGGATTACATTCGTTGTGCACGTGCGTGTGTGTGTGTGTGTGTGCACACATTTGTGAATTAAGGAGAGGTCGGAGCTCAGGGTTGTTACTGCACTGCTGGACCTTGAGTTGTTGTATTTCAAATTAAATTATGGGGGGAAAAAGCAAGAATATAAGATGTGCGTTTGCTTTAAATACAGTCAGGGATGTAAAGCTCTATTGAATTCGAATTTTTTATTGAAGGCTTTTTTAATTTTTGTTCAATCATATTCTGTGTCTCCCTCTCTGGTCATCTTGTATTATCTGCCACTAACCCATGCATTTGGTTTGAACTTTGTCCAAAGCCCAATGGCTGCTTTAATTGGCGTAATATACTGGGTTTGCTTTATTAAAACATCAAACAACTTTGTATCTATGTAAAGACATAGTGGAGTAATGGCTACCAGAGCAGAACATGAAGTCACTCTCGTTAACAGATTATTGAAAGTATTTCCAAGTTATAGCAACGATTATTTACATGGTTTGCATTTCTTTCATTTATTGTATTCATCATTCATACAATTCATAATTTTTCATCTATTCATTTCGTTTAATCTATCACTATATCTGTATTTAAAGGCGTATTTCGTCATATCACGTTCACCGGAAGTTTGCTCTTATTCTGAAGACTCGTACCGTAATGCCTGGTATATACGTGTACTGAAAAAATCGAACGGGCTGGCTTGACTGTTTTTCGAAGTGGAGGCTGACCCAGTCTCATTCAGCCCCTGCAGACTAAAGCTGTGGGGATTTATCAGCAGCGTCACGATTTACACCCCGACCAATATTAAATCAGCGTTGTTTATTTACCCTGCAGGCTGGACGTCATATAGCTAGTGACCAATGTTCACATCATCCTAAACTCAAATATACATGCGAGTGGAAACAATACCAATAGATTAGAGAAAAGAGACGTGTTCATTGTACTTTCCACGTACACGCGGCTGCATAATGGGAGTTGTTCTGAATACTTGATATCAATGACAGTGGAGCCAACTGTCTAATAATAATTAACGTAATTGTGACCTTTTTGAAATATAATAAAAGTTGCAGTAACACTGTAAGCCCGCCAGAAATAGTTTGAATACATTTGAATGTGTGATGGTAGATGTAGTCCTGTGGAAAATTGTTATTATATAAATCACAAAGTAATTCAAACAAGACTTTTCCTCTTTAAACCATTTAAAGCATTCCAGTAAAACAGTAAAAAATGTAAACATGAAAGTAGTTATTCTCTGGTTGAACTGCTTTACAAGCAGGATTGGATTGCTTCATTTTTAATTCGGGAAACTTCTCAACTTTAGAAAACACAAACACGCAGGAAATATTCACGATCAGATCACTTGGTTTCAAATCATACTTTATGCACAAAGATAAATGACACAAGACGTCCGCAAATACACGGAAGAGACCAGTTGCATATCTGGTATATTATTATATTCAAAGTGGGCGTTGGTGTTATCTAATCTGTTATGATAATTCAGAAAGGAGTTGTGCCAGTATATGTTCTTACCTTATTGTTCACTGGGTGCTTGTTGAGTTACTTTTCGTCCAGAGAAACTCTGTGTTCACTGGTGAAAGGCGGTAGAGCGAGTGAGATTAGACGATTCTCTGAACAGAACATCCATGTTCTTAGAGGTTCTCGGAACCTTCCATTTCGAGCATAAATTAGAATATTTACGTGTCGCGGGGCCACGCCCCTTTGCTGACGAAAGTCACCTGACCGCGGCACGTAATTAGTATGACATAGGGCCTATGTTTATTATTATCACCTGTTATTAAATGGCTAACTGGTAAATGTTTGAAACATTGGGTCATACATGGATTGTAACATTCATGTAAATCACAAATACATTTTAAAAAAGTAAAAGAATACACCTTCAGTGTCAGAAATATGTTTAGAAAACATGAATGAGCAGATCGTTCCTCCTGTCAACAAACTTAAAATTAAACAGCAATCATCTGTACACTAGAATATTTCCAGATATAGTCAAGATATTTTATATTTTCATTTCATCTCCACATTGGACTCGTCCAATGCATTATAATGAATACATGTAGCGACCCTGGGCCAGGAGCGCTACGAGTGGTTGTCTCGCTTATTGCCGTTTATTCGGGGACAGTAGAGGCGACTGTGGCCCGTAGCCTCCGTTAAACTCCGCTTCACTGCTCTTCCATTCGAACATTTACCCACCCACAACTCTAGAGTAGAGACTGCGTCTGTCCCACGGCCACTTCAATTAACTAAATCAAAAGTAAACAGAAGAAGAGTCGTACAAAATAACCGTAGGCCTATACAAGTTAAGACCATTATTTTAGCAGAGCAACAAAACAGGACTATTAAATGTGGACTCCTTAATATTAGATTTCTATCATATAAAGCTGTATTAGTAAATGATTTAATATCAGATAATCACATTGGTTCATGTTGTCTTACTGAAAAAAGTCATGAAGAATATGTCTGCCTAAATGAATCGACTCCTCCAAGTCATATTAATACTCACATTCCTCGAGGCACCGGCCGAGGAGGTGGAGTAGCATTAAAATTAAAATTAAACTACAACTCATTTGAAAGCCTTGTTCTTAATATTTCACATCCAACCTGGAAAACACCACAGCCAATTATATTTGTGATACTGTACCGGCCACCAGGTCCATATTCAGAGTTTATATCTGAATTTTCAGAGTTTATATCAAGTTCAGTTCTTAAAACTGAACTTGATATAAACTCTGAAGTTATTATTGTAGGAGATTTTAATATCCATGTGGATGTTGATAATGATTGCCTAGGTGCTGCATTCATCTCATTGTTGGACTCGATTGGCTTCTGTCAGAGAGTACAGAAACCCACTCACAGCTTTGGCCACACGCTTGATCTTGTTCTTACATATGGCGTTGACATTGAGCATCTCAAGGTCTTCCCACAGAATCCTCTTCTGTCAAACCACAACCTCATAACTTTTGAGTTGATACTACTGTTAGTCAAAAGTTTCTACACCAGATGTCTAACTGACAGTGCTGTAGCTAAATTTAAAGAAGCGATTCCTTCTGCATTTGATTCGACACCACGTCTCAATATAACAGAGGACTCCTGGTCTAACTTTAGTCCGTCCCAGATTGATCATCTTGTTGACAGTGCCATAGGCTCTCTGAGAATGACACTGGACTCGATAGCCCCTCTGAAGAAGAAGACAGTGAGGAAGAGGAGGTTTGCTCCCTGGTATAACCCTCAGACCCGCAAACTAAAGCAAATGTCATGAAAGCTTGAAAGCATATGGCGTTCAACTAATCTGGAAGAATCCCGCTTAGTTTGGCGAGATAGTCTTAAAACTTATAAGAAAGCCTCTTTACCTCCATCTGCCTGATGGATCATCATGGTCTGGATCGTGGAATATGCCGACTACCAACCATGCCATGGCTGTTGAGACTCCGCCCACTCCTCCTCTCTACCTCTGTGTTTTATTTGAGTATAATGATTCCTTCTGTACACATGGCATCTATTGCACCTGTCCATCTTGGGGGGATCATCCTCTGTTGCTCTCCTGAAGCACTGAGACAAATTTGTAATTTGTGAAAATGGGCTATACAAATAAACTGAATTGAAAACAGAGCAAGTCTGTGTTATTAAAGATGCCGTTTGATGTCCAGCTTGTAGCCCGTACACAATGATCATACGTTTGTGTTTGTACATTTTATCTGTGGTCAACTGTGTTTATACATGTGTTCTTAATGTGTTCTCTGCTCTGCGATGACATTTGATCTTCAATTTATAGTGCAGCTTCTAAACCGGCTTCCATCGCCTCACAAACAGCAGCAGAGACAACAAACAGTCGTTTACTTATCAGTCTTTATTTCCAAAAATACAACGGCAAAGTGGTGACATGATGCTGTCTATGATGTTATACAAATAAATAATCATAAAGCGTGTGTCACACCACTGTCTCAAATAACTCCACATTGAACCTTAGTACAAAATTGAATATGAGCATAAGAAACAAACAATATGCTGATCAGGACAGACGTGTTGAATCTCCTCCTCCTTTGGTTTAGATGCACTCGGCTCATTTTAACACTTTTAGCTTTAAACCACCAACTCTCTGAAAAAGACTGGAAGGAAATAACAACAGAGCCAAAATTCAAATAGCTTCTTTTTTTTTTTTTTACAAGTTCATCAAAAAAATAGATGTTTTATTCATTTTTTTCAAAAGTCAGTTTTAACGTTCTGCAGTATTAATGGATAATATGTACAAATTAACAGTAGGAAAGTATTTTTAGCTTATGAAAAGATTAAAATATCTAGCAATTAAAAATCAAAAATCTGTTTCACATACTTGGTTTATTGTTGTCCGAAAACTGAAACAACAAAACATGTGGATTTGTCTCTATGGAAAACATTACGTGACGATACCCACAATAAATCCCCTCCATACTACGGTACTTACTCGCTGACTGTTCTGTGCCGAAACAATGTTCATCAATTGAATTAAATATGCAACTGTAGTTTTGGCAAAAAAAAAGAAAATCCTAGTTTCAACACATACCGTCAACCAAAAGGCACAAGAATGATTTGCCTACAAATAAATCCATTTGGCACAAAGTTATCGTTGTCGTCTTCGCGAATTAAAACCGAGTGAAATGTAAATGTGGCGACGGCTCTGGTAGTGCAGCCACACATTTGTAAGTTGTGCGTACATTCAATCCAACACATTTCCACGTTGTTTTTTTGTCCTCACTCGTTTCACCGAATAGCGCTATATTTATAGATAAAATCAAGAGCGATATTGTAATCACAACTCGGTTCAACAGGCCGCCGGACACGACGACTGTTAAACAAATCTGGCTCACAATGCGGTGCTTGGTTTGCTCTCAAAGTTATTGTGTTATTTACCATGAACACTCTTTGTTGTAGCTTTGAACTTTGATAAAACTGTGTGCACCAAATTAAAAAGGACAAGTCTGGCGATGTTTTTCTTAAGACCATAAACCATCAAAGAATGTATCATAAAAATGTATCATACCACAGAATATAAGATGTGCGTTTGCACATGTGAGTGGTTCTCATACTGGCACCGGAAAGACTCACGACATCACTAAAGGTGTTCTTCTGTTGCATTCTGGGGGATTGGGACCGTAGACCAGGTAGGGAGGCTGACACTATTCTCAGATGGACCAACCGTCTTGGTTTTGGTCTTCTCGTGGGATTTGTTGACGATAACAACAAACATATTGGAAGCCATTGATGAGCCAACCCACCACAAAGCACCGCAGGGCAAGACGGTCACTTCAGACGGATTCCCTAAAGTTTAGGGAATCCGTCTGAAGTGACCGGGCCGAAACCACTTCATCCGTACCCAAAGTAGAAACCAAGGTGTGCTCAACAGAACTATTGGTAACAACTCCGATAAGGGCAGTAAGCCGAAGCAGCGGGTCAGGCTGGACACTGCTCAAAGGTCAATCGGACACTTTTATTTTATCACCAACTGCCTGAATTCTGACACTTGCTGCAAAATAAAAATGAAGAATAACCAGCTGTGATAACAAAGTTATGGATATTCCATTTGATCTCTGCCCACGTCTCTGTGGACGACACACAGACGTGGGCATCTCCAATGAAGAAGAACCTTTCTGTGAATGTCAGTGTTTTGATGGGAAATTCCCAATTGTGTCCTGCCAGTTGGACATGAATCAACATGTACGGGATAGATTGGATTGTATTTTGAAGTGGCGTTGTGTGAGGCTCTTATCCATGTCGGTCCACAGCAGAGGGGCTTTTGTCGAGCGACGTACTGCTGTGGACTGGGGCAGCAGCACAACCGCTTTAAATGGGTTCATGTGTCCGATACATTTAGAAATATGTCCAGGCTGTCACATCGTTATCTGACGTCATATAAAAAGTCGCTGTGACCTCACAGAACACGAGGGTTGCTGATATCCCGCCACCTCCATCGGTAAAGGGTCTGCACTCGTTCAGCTTTGTTTCTCGTCTCCCGACAACTCAAAGCCCTTTAACTCTGCGCGTCATCATTCACACCCGTTCATACACGGATGGGAGGAGCTACCATGCGAGGCGCCACCTGCCCTTCAGGAGCGGCCAATGTTCGTCCTCGTTCCCACACGGCGGGAACAGCCTGCGATGGCAAATTGGGGGTTAACGTCTCGCCCAATGACCCACTGGCATGGACTCGCGGAGCCAGGGGGTCAGACTGCCGGTCCTCTGATTGAAGGACCGCCCGGTTCTCACCGCTGAGCCACAGTGGGTCCGTTTGTTTGCGTTATTGTGCGACTTCAGTGTTCCACAATATACAGACTGCTCTCGTCAATGACTTTGAAGATGGGTGGAGTTGGCTCGAGTCCATCAGAGAGCGAGGTAAAGTGACAATATTTTAAATGTATCGATTAAACTGATATTGATGAGTGGCCAACCCTTTGAGAAGACACGTTGGCTGTTCCCAACAAGCATCTGGGCAACCAGATTGTTTCAGTTTGTGCCAGCGAATCCTTTTCCTTCAGTCAACCAAACACGAGTTTTCTGCCTCATTTGAGATATTATGCATACATTTGTGTCCCAAGAATAAGACACTCGCTGCCACATATCTGGATGACAAATCCCCCCCCCCCCCCCCCCGACAGTGAGACCATCCATCACATTTAACACGAAGCTGAGCGTTTCCACACGGACCCCATGAGAGCGCACAGCCAATAAACGTCATGGAAACGGGTCGCTGTCCAAACTTACGTTTCACACACGAGCGCCTCGTAATCCCGGCATGTTTTTGTCAGCTGGGGCAGCAGTTACTCCATGTTTGCGTTGGGACACTAGAACGATTTGTCTCTTTAAAAACACATAAAAGAGCAAACGGTCATTCTAAAAAAGTATGAGACGCAGCATAAATTGCACGAGCTAAAAAGAACAAAGTCTCCTCTTCAGTCGAGACTCTTGAAGGGAGCCTCCACCGCCGTGGGAACAGGCGACTTGATACGGCACATGTCGGATTTTGAAATATGGAGGCACCGTTCATTTGAAATAAGCGACCTCTGTACGCTTCCCTTTTGATCATTCCTTTTGTCAACTTGCCCTAAAAGTCAACATGTCTGCCGCCCTACAATCAATCAACTTTGCTCTGGTCAACTTCCAACTTCCAACCTTTGAGAACTAGAACCGCCCCCAACCCCCTAAAGACGCTTCATTTTTTGATCCGACAGGTAAAATGACACTCAGTCATACGAGAGAAATGCAAATAATGCAAATAATAACAATTAATAACATTTGCCGCTTTAACTTGGCATTCAAGGAAACATGCATACAAAAATAAAATAAACTGATAAATATTTAAATCATATTCAGGCGATATATATGCCTTTAGGCGTCTGTGAGTTTGCACGTGTACCTCCGGAACTCGGCTACAGCCTCAGGCGTTGCGGTTAAAATACATTAAACATTACAGTAGCAATAAAAAAAAGCTGCCTTATGGTCAAAATATATGGATTTGATTTTTCTATTTCCATTTCTGGTGAGGGATCGTATGTTTTTTTTTTTGTGAGGTATGAACTTGTTCCTGTGTGTTGGAAAACAAACGTAGGTTTGAGTTTGGGCTTGTCCCTTGAAATCAAAGTCACTTCCCAACGGACACATTTTGTGCGTCTCTTTAAATGTCAACAGATTAAAAAAAAAAAAAATTTGAATTATTTCCCTCAACACCTGCTCAAGGCGCTTTGTGTCGGGACGGCAGTCTCGACACGAGCCGACCACGAGACTAAAGAACCGTGGATGTGAAATGTGTTCACGCCTCGACATCGCAGACCAGCGTGAGGTCCAACTGGAACGGAAACACGTCAGTGAGCAGCGGCTGCTTGAGAGATGCAGTGTGACTGTGAAGAGGGCGGGTCTCACTCTGCGGTTTGTGCTTCTGCTTGCTGCTGCTGCTCCTTGTTGAGGATGATGCTGATGATGTCCCCCTCGTGCTCCTTCATGTGCTCCATCAGCCGCTCTTTGCTGGTGGACTCGAAGCCACAGATGCAGCAGCAGAACAGCAGCACGCAGTATTCCATGCCGGGGCCCGGCGCCGCGTGGCCGCTGCGCGACTGGCTCTGGGGCTGCGGGGGCTCCTTCCCCTGGGGGCTCGGGGACCCGCCGGGCCAGTGGGCGTGGTCCGGGAGCACGGCCGCCGTGCCGTCTGCCGTCGGCGTCGGCAGTGGCTCCGCTGAGACCGGCGCTTTGTCCTTTGACGGCGGCGGCGCCGCGGGGCGCTCTGCCACCGACTCCAGCACCGCTGACAACTTCTGAGGAGCTCTGAGGGGGAAATAATGCCCACAAGAATACAGGCGGAGCAAGAGTCAGATGTCGGGGGAGTGGGGGGGGGGGGGGGGCACACTGACCACGTCAAACGGCCTCAGCACGACTTCTTGTTCTTGACGTCTGTTGGACGTGTTAAGTCACTTGCTCCCGGCTCGATGCAGAGTGTATTTGTGAGATAGCTGTGTGACGCTAAATCTTTCTTATAAACACAGACTAACGAGCACAGTGAGGGACAAACTCATGTTCACATGCAACCTTTGCAAATAGCTGAATGTCATATTTTCTTCAAAACCGCACGCTGGAAAAGACAGTTAACAGAAGGAAAGACATGTTCTCTTCATCGACTACAGCTGGCTATGCGGGGGACGGTGGAGCTGATGGGGGTTCAGAGGGTTCTCTGTGCAATTCACAGCATTGGTTATTTCATATCCAAGCAATATTGATATTCTAACAGAAGATTCCGCTCATCGAATCGATAACTAATTGGAACCTTGTGACTCTAAATTGATTCAGGAAATTCAATGTATTGTGTAAAGGTTCCAGTACGGGTGTCTGCACAATTTAGCTACTTAAAGCTAAATATAGGACTTTTGTTTTTGCCTGCTAGTGCCGCTGTTGAAGAAATCCAACGATTTGCAGTCGTTAAAAGGGCACAAAACCCAAATTCAATACTTAATGACCTGTGCCACCGACATGACATTCTTTATTTAAAGCTGCACTGCAACTCTAAACACTGCCGGCTACAAGTGGTGTCATTTACAGTTCGGGCTTTCACTGGAAGAAAAATCACAACATTAAGAATGCATATTGCAGCTTCAGCTGTAATCGAGCCGTACGGCCGCTGCGATATGAAAGTGCTCATTAGAAGTGTTCCCTGGACCCCCAGTGTGCTGCTAGTGGCTACACTGGAGGTTAGGGATCTGATCGGCGCCGATCCATATCGGCCGATATTCCTATTATCGGTTTTGATCGGCGTTCTCAAAACGGCCGATCAGATGACATAAAATCTGCGAGAACTATCAGAGATGTTTCAATCGCGGTGCATCGCAACGGAGAGGGCCGCAGAGTGAGAGGTCCACGAGGGGATCCTCACCACCGAGCGGCGTCCCCGTCCCCCGAGTTGAATCTCTGGGTCAACTCAGCCGACTCTCACATGTCTGCCCCTATAGACTGATGCTCACGGTAAACGCATTCGATCGGGAGCTAAGAGGGTTTTGATAAAGTTAGTGGAAGAATTTACGTGACAACATCCGGTTTTGCAAAGTTAGTGGAAAGAACCACGTGAAACAACATCCGTTTTTCAAAATAAGATGTCGACAAATCATACACGAACATATACAAGTAAACAATGAACTGATTTTGTATCTTTATAGATCCATTCTGAGATTTAGCTTAAATTATGCTAACATTAAAACATTTTTACTGTACCAAGGAAGAGTTTATAAAAATAAGTCAGACTTTTGTATGTTAAAAAAAGTCCTGTATATAGATTTCCCCAAGAGTTCCAGGAAATGAATGATGCAGATGTGTTCCATACATATCTGAAATCCCCTACAATAGCAATCAATCAATTTTAATGTATCAATTAGGACATTTTTAAATGTTTGAGGTGGGTGCTCTAGATATGTTTTCCCTCAGAGTCCCAGGCAACGACTGATGCAGATGTGTTCAGGACGTCCCTGACTTCCCCTAGCCTGGCAATCAAACATATTTACTGTCGCAATAAAAAAATAATTTCTAATTAAAAGTCCTAAATGTATAAAGAAATCGGTAATTTCTTTAATGTTTGAGGTGCTTTATATATGTATTTCCTCATAGTCCTAGGCAATAATGCTACACAATAAATAGAATGCTTCAATCGACACCGTGATCGGTGATCGGTATTATCGGATCGGCAGATAAAGATTTTAGTGATCGGCACCAAAAAACCTGATCGGTGCATCTCTACTGGAGGTATTGGCAAATACAGAAATGAGGCCCGGTAGAACTGGACCTGGGTTCATGCACTTACCGGCTGCTCTGGGAGATGGCCTCATTAATGGCTTTGTTGACTTGCTCGTAGTTGTAGTTCTGGTCTCCGGCGTGCTTCCACATGTGGGATTTGAGGGACGGCGGATGACTGCACACGTAGCCACAGAGAGAGCACCTAGGGGGAGAACAGAGGGGGAGAGGATGAGCACCGGAGGGAGTGGACGTCACGCGTGCTGCCCGTCTCCTACTTCCCGTCGAGAGGAATTGTCCTGACCTCCAACTCCGCGGTGTACACTGGACTTGGGGGATGGGGACCAAGAGTGGAGCGAGGACAAAGGATTAAGAGTTTTAGAGACGGGGAGAAAGAGTTGAGCTCTGCTCACCTCCCCAGCTGTCACAGCTGCTGCGGAGTGGGCTGAACTATGAAGAGGCTACGCAGCTCCCTCGCTAATTCCACCGTGCTTTCACACGACAGAAACTGAGCAGCAGCTTTGGGTCTCCGAGACAGACGGGAGCTCTGGAAACAACGGAGTTAACGAGCCAGCTCTGGGAAATACACATCCAGCCTCCCTGGGAAGTGGTCTGCCGGGCTCATACAGTACCGCTGGTTAGTGTTGAATTGAGAAAGTAAAACCTCCCAGGGAAATGGGTGACTGTACCTGTGTGGTTTCTACGGCAACTACAAAAGAAAACAAGCCAATGAAACTTGCTGGAAGCTTCGACATCGTCAGAAATATTTGGCTTCACCCACAAAAATAATCCAATCAGTGTCAATAGAGACTGTACCAGAAATTTAAAAAAAGGTAACAACACTTCACTGTTTCTTTGGTTTCGACCAAATGAACCAAGCTACAGGTGCAGAAGTGACCTTCAATTTAGATCCTTTCTTAAAATGAATTCCCCCGACTACATAACAGTGCAGTACCGAGTAGCTTAAGGGCCCCGTACAGAAAGGGAGGGGCATTGTCCGTGTGGAAAGACGGGCATTCTGAGCTTGAAGCTACCGAGGATGGTATGACCCGGAACGAGCGTTCACTGAAGTGGAAATTAGCCGTCAGTGCCCGGTCCCAGGATGAGGACGTTTAACATAATGAGGACAAAGTACTCAACCCCATTCACTCTCTCCAACCACTAACTTTGCAATCAGAGGCCCATTTCTCAGCATTCCAGGTTGTTGGCACCAAGAGGGACTCAGATGTGGCCCCTCGTCGGCTCCTGTAGGCCCGGCGCAGCTCTTCGTTCTCCCCCTTAGAGCCCCGGCAGCCTCTCCGTATCATCTCTCTTTGGGAGGGAGTCGCGTTTGACATTTGTTCCTCACCTGTACTAGGCCTAAAAAATTTCCAATCTGGCAACACGGAGCACCTTGCCGCCTCCACTCGTTGCATTGTTGTTTATGCGGCATGCTACACACTACTACCAGCGTCCGTAGGGCACCAAGTCCTGAGGGGGCTCCACAAAATAGGCACAAAAAAAATCCTCAGTTATAATAATTATAATGCCGATATTATTTCAGTCTAGAAATACTTGGCACCTTTTAGGCATGTATATCACAAAACAGGCAGAACAAGAGAGATGTTTAATCGCTCAGCACCCCCCCCCCCCACAAACTCAAATCTGGTCACCTCACCTGTACTGCTCCAGCAGCTGCACGGCCTGGTGCTCCTGCGGGTGCCGCCTCATGTGGCTCTTTAAGCTGTTCATGTTGGTGGTGGCAAAATCACAGCTACAGCACCTGGCAACAGGGAGACAAATGGATTGGCGAGAGCGGAAGGAAACGCGGAGGGAGAGCGCCTTTGTCGAACACGCCGCCGCCTTCGGAGGTCGCCGCTCTGCTTGTTCGCCCGTGTAGCCTGGAGGGAGACGGGGGATCTACAGCAAAATGGAGGGGAAATTGCCACTTAACCCTTGTGTTGCCTTAGGGTCATTTTGACCCGAATCAATATTACACCCTCCTGTTACCTTTATATTTACTAACATATTTTACCCTTTGGGTTCAATTTGACGCCAGCAATTAAAACCTCCAGAAAATTATTAGAATTAATATTGTTTTCCAAGTTTAAGTGTGAGGCACTTTATGTTTGTTTGTTGACTACCGAAAGAACACCGACATTAAACATTGAATGGGGTCAAATTAATCCTAAGGCGGGGGGAGGGTGTAATATTGATTCGGGTCAAAATGACCCTAAGGCAACACAAGGGTTAAGGAGGACGACAGAATCACAACATGTTCTCCTTTGTTGCACTGGGTCCAGACGATTAGAAAGATGGATTTACCCTCCGAGAAAACTTTGCAGCACATTACTTCAATATTATAATTGGTAAGATCCATTGATTGTTTAAAAATCTCAAATACGGTGTACTCCACAAAATCGACATTAAGGTATTTGGTCGAAAACATTGCGATATTTTCTTGCTGTCGCCCAGCTCTAATTCTGCCCACAGCTAAACAGTATAAAGGAAGCAAGAGTTGGTTCAGTTAAAACTCGAACTGTAACTATAACAAAATAAAAGGTAGAATGTCCTCCACCGTAGTAGTGGGAATGTGAGCAACCCGGGATGAGAATAAAATGCTTTTGCCATGTATCCTCTTGGTCTTTCACTCAGAAAACCTTCACAAATATCGCACCTTTTCATCGAAATAGGATTCTGAATTTATTTTTGCAAAACACATGTGCCGCAGAAAATCCAACAATAAAAATGTAACTGAAGTATATTTCCATTTTTAAGATGACCTATGGGAACTATTAAGCGAGTCAACCATGAATAACTCACTGGGGGTGAACCATGAGGTCACACAGGCCAGACTCCCTTTTGTGACTCGTGGCATGAGGTCGTTCAGCCGCACAAATCAAGGGGATTGAACAAATCTGAGCAGTTAAACAGATTCACACTGTGAAGAGTGGTGTGTGGCTCTTTGATGTTGAGGCATTGGGGGACTGTTTTTTCTTCCGAAGGTCCAGAACTTTTTGGGTTGATGGACTCAAATACCGACCAATATTACATGAAAACCTAACAGCCTCTGCCAGGAAGCTCGGAATGCGCTATGGTTGGACAAGGATACTAAGCACACCCAAAAAAAAAATGTTTAAAGATGGTTCACGGGCCAAAGAGTGAAAAGGATTTGCCTTGGCCCCCCCCCCCCCCCCCCCCCGCATGGTAAGTCTGTGTGTTGAGCTGAAGACAGGAGCCCATCGGCAGCGACCTCACAACTTCAAGAGCTCCTGTGTGGAAAGGATCCGGTGTTCGTCGACCGCGTCGCACGCGATACACGAGAGGAGTCACCGCTGGTTTCATGGCGACGGGAGGCTGCACGAAACGTGAGAATGAATCGGTGCCAATAATAAAATTGTGGTCTCATGATCAGTAATGACTCCTTTCATCAAGTTAGGTCTTTGGGAAAACATGGAATGAAACATGGCAAGGATAAGCGATAAAGATGTGTAAATGCAATGTGCGGTCTGCAAACCGCCGACTATGGAGCGGTGAAGGCACCAACTTCCAGCTCTAATATGAGCCGGTTTGCACCCAGATGGGTGCAGAACATCCGCCCCCGTCATCATCCGTCTGCAACGCAATTAAAGTCGGTAGTCGGAGCTTCGTTTCTAACGTCGTGTGCCGAGCCCAAAAGCCACCAAAACACCTCCGCACCGACAGATTTGACATTTCCGGTCAGATGTGAACGCAATCTTCTGCATAATGGTGTAAACAAAAACCACAATAGCAACGGCGCCTGCACAATTAATGTCCTTCATCCACGAGACTTCATTCCGCCACTTACTTCATCGACTAAGTTTGAGCGTTCTCCTTCTATCTGGGTATTTCCAAACTCTTCTTTTTTGCTCCAACACCACTGGCTTACAGGGCGGATTACTCTTCTGGTTAGAAACAGCAATCAGACGCCATCTGACCTTATTAAAAGCGGAGAGGAATCTTGTTGTGTGCGTGTCGTGCGTCGTGGTGGGTGCACGTTTGACCTTAAAGAGCACAGGTGACAGTGTTAAGGAAGCTGACGGATACACCCGCATGTGTTCACACCTCGGGCAGCTTCGTGTTCACACTAACACAAGGTGTGTGTATGTGTGGGGGGGGCTACACACAGAACACACAACCACATCGAGCCCCTTGCTGGTCTGAGCATCACCGGCATGTACTGCCATCTAGTGGTCCTCTCTGACCGCTCAGGCACCAGTACATGAAAGCTGAGGCTCATTATCTGGCAACTCCTCCCTGGTTGGCTCCCTCTGTATGAAAACCGAACCACACATCTGAAAATGCAGCGTTCCCCCATCGCCAAGCGGGAGGAACAGTTGCACTGAACTCGAACACATATCGTGTCAAAATGTATTTCCTCCCAGTTTTGCTTCCAATATGTCGGCATGAAGGAGAGCAGATCTCTGAACCTGGCGTCCTGTCGAGGCGACGCGCTGTGTGCAGGAGAAGTAAACACAGAAGTCTGTAAACTTTACATCCAATTTGCAACAGGGTGAGAAATATGCAATCAGTCCCCAAAAGATGTGCAATCAGGCTCCAGATTGGGCTCTACTTCATTATAATGTCATTAAAGCTGAATGTCAGATGTAATTTCTGCAACTATCATTAACATATTCTAGAACTATAACACACAGTATGACTGCAATAACAAATTACGTTTTCTGTGGAAAACTTACCAAAATCCCAAACTTGTAGCCGGTACCAGGACACGCAGCCCAAAGTCTATCATTAAAAAGAATAAATGGTATTTTCAAAGTGTCATGTGTCACATTCATGGGGACATGTAAAGCCATGTTTATTTTGATTATATTAAAAGACCAATATGAACAAAAATACATGTATGAATGAAAAGCAGAAATTCCACAAACTAAAACCGCTGAAAGTGAAGTCACTCATCAATTGAGATATTTCTACTTTTCCCGTGTGGTTCAGATTGGTCATGGGGGGGACAGCTCCAACAAGAGTTGGGTCAGAACTGGTTTGATTTTGTACAAACTGGCCAAACCCGCATTTGTCAACATGACACATTCTGAAAAAAAAGAAAAAAAAGAAGCTGACATCGGCGTTGATGGGAACGGATCTGTCGCGACTAAAGCGCCACGCCCACTTTGCTGCACGCCACGAGGGAGAAGAAATGCAAACGTAGTTATCAGAACAAATATTCAATATCTAATGGATCCTACACGAGTAGCTCCGAGTTGCTGCAAGAAAACCAGAAGTAAGAAACAGTAATACATGAAGGAAAAGTCAGCCCCAAGAAGCTGTGGACCCGTCATCAGTTCATCAGTGAGTGTTTGCATTCGGGCAATCGTGGTGCATTTAAACATTTGTTCTTTTACAACTCACCGATAAGGCTTGTCGGAGTTATGAATCCGACGGTGGTTCCTCACCCCGACATACGTCGAGCTGGTGTAGTCGCAGACGTCGCACTTGTACATCTTCTGCAGGCCGCATTCTGTAACGGAGCACAAACGGCACTGACGACCCTCCTCCGCAAAACACCGGACACGAGTCCCAGGGCGGCGGAGGGGAGAGGTCCAACGAGCGAGCCAACGCCGCCCCGTCGTAACACACGAGGAGATCGCGGAAACACGGCCTCACCTTCGTCCGCCGCCCGCTCCGCTTCCTCCACCATGGACGCGGTGGTTTCAGTGACGGGCGTGAGGGCTGCCGTGAAGCTGTGCCGCTCCCTTTCATGACTTCTTAACTGACTCTGAGTAAAGAGTAAAGAGAACACACACACACACACACACTTTCAGATCGCTAGACAAAAGAAATGAAAGTACATGCAGCGAACACAATTTTTTTTAATACATTGATCTATAAAGCAACAAGCTCAATGCCGCCGTATGAGTCTGCTCATGAACTCTGTGGCTGGGTTATGGTTCAAGCCTGGATTTAAAAAGGGGAATCGCATCTCCATTCAAAAAGGCAGTCGAAGTGTGTTCTGAATAATCTTGTGTTGCCGTCCTTCACTGATTTGAATCGTTACATTTGTTATTTGAAGTTCGGTCTCCTGATGGTGAACATGGAGTGAATCACCACGAAGGAGTATTAGGCTGTGAATAGCTACCAGTATGTAAAGAAGCCCTTTACCCCCGATGATCACAACTTTGGTACTTCCTCACGTGTTATCTTCATCATTGATTTATTGATTATTGATTGATTTGTCAAGACATGAAATAATGATGGTTAAGTGTGTCGTTTTACTGGAAAAGCAATCAACCAGACAAACTGTTGAACACTGTCCGAGACAAATTCACAGGTTTGGGTTTTATCGTTCGAGACAACTGGGCCAGTTATTGGGGCGGATAATGAAACGACTGGGGAAGAATTATCTTCCCCAGTCGGAAGGGGTCAACCTCGATGGTGGGACGTGTCAATACCGTGACAACGGTGGCGTTGTCTCGGTTTGTTTATACATTATTTACTTATATTCCACTGTGCAGCCCTCAGTGTTATTTCCACTAAAAGAACTCGATGCTGTTGCTTCATTTTTCAGTTGGTCTGGTCAGGACCCGAGAACGTCTAGGAAGCAGAAAAGTAAAGGTCGGAGTGAAGGTCAACTTCGTCTCCCCCAGTGTAACCTGTGGCATCCGGCTGTCCGTTTAAATCTTTGGGCTTTCTGCCATTGTTGTCCTCCTGACAGGAACCCGGAGGAGACGCCTGCTCGGCTCCACCGTGAGCACCTTTTCTGCAAGTCATCATATCTCCAAGCACAAACGGCACTTTAATTCATTGTTTTAAAGACATATACGGGAATAACCCTATTATCCTATTTGGCCTCAGGTAATACGGGGGGTTAAAATATACCTACATATTCGTACGGTCCAGCCATGCCTCTAAAGCAGGTCTGGAGGAGCCGGTCTTCAAACTTGGATGGGATATTTCTATATTAATAATTACTAAAAGGTGCGCTGTCCGATTATTTTTTTAAATAGCCCATAGTCACATTTCCTTTACCGAGTGTGGAAAACACATGTTGAAAACAGAATATTTTAATAAAGTCAAAGTAGTGCACGGATGGCCCTTCTCTCCCACTCGCTGATAGAAGTGAACTAATGCTACAGCTGTGGATCGAGAAGTCATCAGGAGATATATTACCGTGTATTTTTGTGATGAATTTGTGTTCTTCTCTGCTTTCGCGTTCCAATTTTTTTTTATCGTCTTTTTATGTCCTGAACCCTGGGGGTATCACATTAAAATGATTTCTTCCATTCCACAAAATCTCAAACCTCCCGATTCAGTTTACTGGCAAATATGAAAAGACAAAGAAGAAAAAAAAGAGCAGCACATCCTCACAAAAAACATTTAAAATGTTACATTTGAGTTAATTGTAACATTTTAAATGTTTTTTTGTTGAAAAAACAGATAATGAGGATGTGGATACAAAAAAGAAGAGAAAAGACAAATTGACAGGAGTCCAGTTGTTGGGGACCGTTAAACGGTGGCACGAGTACGCCTGACTGTCAGGGTTGCATTTACTGGGGAATAATGAAACAACGTCCCTCTGAAAACTCCTCATTATAACAAACCATTGACGTGTCCTCACCTTGTAGTGGAAGGCGTTGGGGCACTGCTTGCACTGGTGCATCCTGGTCTTACAGTGGTGGATCATGTGGGTCTCCAGGTCCTTGCTGTCCGAGGAGACGTGCTCACAGATGGGACACTGGTACGGCTGCCGCTGCCTGTGCACCCGCAGGTGCTGCTTGATGTAGCCCTTGTTGCCGCTGCTGTAGCGGCACAGGCGGCAGCGGTACGGCCGCTCGCTGCCGGGGATGTAGTCCACCAGGCCGCCGCCGCCATCTGCGTCGGACGCAACCAGCCCGTCGATCCCCGGGATGCGGCACACGTAGCCCCCGGTGCCGTTCGCCGCCGCCCCGTCCTGGAACTGCGCGTTGTCCTGCAGCTCTCTTAAGATATCCTCGTCTGAGGCGTTCTGGTCCGAGCGCTCGCGGAGCCGCTCGATGACGGTGAGCAGAGACAGGCTGATGCCGGCTTTGGTGGCGGGGCCCTCCTCTTCCTCCTCCCCCAGACACAGGGACCCCAAATCTTCCTCTCTGCCCCCGCCGTGGAGCTCCAGGTCCAGCAGAGCAGCCGTCGTCTCTGCGTCGGACACCCCCTGCCCAGCTTCTACGAGTCTCTGGCGCGAGCCGGGGCTCTGGGCCCGGGCTGTGACGCTCCTCAGACTCACCTTGGTGCTGCAGGGGGGGAGCTCGGAGGTCCGCATGGGCATCGCGACCAGGACCTCGGCCGCCAGGGAGTGCAGGCGGAGCGACTCGGAATGTGTCCGCGTTCGACTCGCCGGGGGAATATTCTCGTCGCGCGGAGAGCCGCTGCCCACGGAGGGCTCCGCGCCGACCGCCTCGCGCTCTGGAGCTCCCGCGCCGCCCCGCCCTTCTTCCTCTTTGGTGACCGCTAAGCTCTTGTCCCGGTCCACGTCCGGGCCGAGGAGCAGCGGGTTTGTCGCCAACACCGCATCCTCGGCCAAAGGGAGCCGCTCCACGATCACGTTGATGTGGCCGGCGCCGTTGGGGCCGCTGTTGATGATCTTCTGCGCCGCCGACAGTAAGCTGTCGTGGGGACCGTCCGTTTCCACCTCGGACTCCGCCTCCGTCGTCACCTGCACCTCGACCAAGGGCTCCTCCGAGGCCAGGTCCTTGATGGGGTACTCCTCCTCCTCCATCTTTAGACTTCCGCTGGGATCAGAAACCGGACGACTCGGCGCGCCCCGCTTGCTCCCGGCGGCCGTCGGCACGCAGAGCTGGAACTTGTAGGCGGTGGCCAACGTCTGTATGGCTTTATCTTGACGGACCGGGGACAGAACGACCGACTCCTCGCGGGTCGGCGGCGCATTGGTTGCGGCCGGCGCCTCTCTCCTCGCAGCGGCGCCGTCCTCGTCCTCGAAGATGGGGTAGGAGCAGTCGACCAGGCCGGCGTGCTTCCAGGCGTGGGTCTTGAGCATCCGCTGCTGGCTGCACACGTAGCTGCAGATCAGGCAGCGGTACAAGCCGTACTCCTCGTAGCTGTACCACTTCTTCTGCGGCGGCGGCTCCCCGGAGCCGTCCGACGAGCTCCCGATCGCCTCGGTTTCCACGCCGCTCCAGTCGCCGTCCCGAGTCTCCGGAACCTCGTCCTTAACGGCGTCGAAGTGCAGCCGGACGTGGGCCTCCAGCAGGCCCTGGTCCCGGGAGGTGAAGCGGCACTCGGAGCACATGAGGATGAGGTCGCTGTGCTGCTCGTTGTGCTGCTTCAGGTGCTCTTTGAGCAGCGGCAGCGTCGGGGAGAGGTGGGGACACAGGCTGCACTGGTAGCACGTGACGGTCCGCTTGTGGACGCCGCCGTCGGGGCCGGTGGCCACGGAGGCGAGGCTGTTGTTGTTGTTGTTGCCGTCACCGGGCGAGGAAAGAGCCGCGCAGCGGCCGTCCGACTGCACCTCCTCCTCCGCGCTCTCCTGCCCCTTACAGCCCCTCTTCATTTTCCTAAGGGGGGAGCCTCCTCTGCTCCCCCTCGTCCCCTCCCCCTCACCTCCTCCACCCCCCGCAGAGGGGGCTCTCTTCGGTCCTGCCGAGGTGCAGCGGCGCTGGGGCCGCTTCTCCACGATCTTGCTGAGCTTCTCGATCACCTGGATGAGCGAGTCGGCCGCCTGCTTCTGTTGGAACCCCTGGGAGGCGGCGCCCTCGCCGTCTTGCCGGGCTCGGCTTTGAGAGAGGGGTCCCAGCGCTGACGGAGTGGAGGAGGAGGAGGAGGCGGGGGAGTGTGTGATGAGTACCGCTGCATTGCTGACCTCTTCCATGACCTGGCGGACAGCAGGGAAGAAGGAGGGAGAAGCTGGTTGGTGCCGTGTGGTACAGCAGATATAAACAAATGCGGTCCCTTACTATTATTATATACAACAATAAATAAATATAATAATACTTATAAATACAATCTCGAAATGTTCCTCCAACGTTGTATCGATGTCAGGCGGACACTTCAAATCACCAACAATATATTTGTTTCAATGTAGGATAACATGTTGATAATATATTATTGGAGACAGGTTATCCGTCGACAGTTTCCATAATTATTTTCTTTTCCTGGATGTATTTATTCCGCTTTTGAAACACTAGAAAACGGTGACAAACGAGGAGTGGAATGTGAGGCTGTTCGACAAATAATCTTATCAAAAAAGCTGTCAGTACTGTTTTGTCCACTTATAAATTAACTGACTAATACAGTGTATTTAGATATTGTCAATGTCATGCGTCTCTGTTCAAAGCTAGTTTGCTCCTCAAAGTTCTGTGTTAACTTACTGTCATGACTTTGTTTCTAAACGGGGACTACAACGTTATCATTTATGATCAGTATTTAAAAAGATGCAGAGTAGTGGTGGCATTTGGAAAGACTTTCATGATATTTATTGAATGTTATTACTTCCTGTAAATATAAGTAAAGTCACACAATATTTTGTGTTTGATATTTGTGCCTTTGTAAAATCAATAGTGCAATAATTCTGTAGGGTTGCGGATTGGTGCTGTATTTAAACAGCTGCATTTTTTTGTATGTGTCACAGTAATGTGGTCATAACTTTTCTGCAAGGGACCCTTTACAATCAGAAGACAACATGAACACCATATTCTGATATCACTGTATCCTAAATCAAAGTTGATATCGGGTCTCATATCACAATATCGATGTAATATCGATCGATTGTCACTTCTCCACAGTATTTACTGAGGGGATCGATTGTCTGTGTAGACGGGAGAACAGGGGGGTGGAGCAGCCGCCCCAAATCCCAATGCCGCGTGTGATAACTCAACTCATTCAAGATTAGCCCCGTCAAGCTTCCCCACGTGCATCTGTTTACAAACGCAGCGAAAGGGAAACGCATATCCAGGAACTTTCCTTTTTCCGACCTCAAATCGCCTTTCTTCCTCTTTCCTCCTTCTTCCGCTTCAGTGCACGGCCACATCAAAGCAGCGCGACACACACATGTGGACCCGCACGTGCGAGAATGACGGGCTCACGTCCAGCTTGATTTCTGAGTTATGTGTGTGGGGGGCGATTGCCACCGGACGTGAGAACAAACTGCCGTCATGGCCTCTCGTCCATCGGCGATGGAAAGATGCCAAATGGGTCACTTTGCCAGCCAGTGGTGTGAAAAGCCCGACCCAGTGGTCAGCGGGGCCTCGCCTCGCCCCCCGCCCTCATGTGCTTCTAACCAGTCTCAAACGATGAGCACCTGTTATGTCGGGGTCTAAAAATATTTCCTCCACTTGTTTCTCCCCTGAAGACCGCACGTCAGACAGCCACCGGTGAGCCACGTCTACCAAAGCTACCGCTAGTCGTCGTTAGCTGCGGCGGCTGCGACATTCAAAGAGACGTTCACTGAACGGGAAGAACCCCCCGACATTTGTAATAGGAGAGGCAGCACTGTTAGCTTCACCGCCTGCTTCAGGCTATTCAATCTCACAGACACAGACACACACACACACGAGTCTCGCACGGCGCGAGCAGTTATCCTCACACGACTGTGCAAGGACGTTTTAATTATCTTGTCGGTTAATGTGTGACGGAGAGCGCGTGGCTGCCATTCAAATGAAGACGTACTCACTGACAGGAAAGGCTCGACGCTCTTTGTCCTCAACACATAAAAACGGTTTTGTTTTACTCGTTAACCATAAAAAAGAAAGAAAAAAAGTGGCCTCTCTCACTCACCCACATTGCAAAATGGCGAGGGTGGAATATCAGTCACGTGACCTGGACTTTGGGTCAGGTGACCGAAGCGGACGGATGATTGACGGGTTTTCCTGATGCTGCCTTCAAGTGCTGCTCGTAATAAACAATGTATTACGCCTCGTTGGCGTTTGAGGGATTTGAATGACATTTTACGCCATTTCAAACAAACATTACGAGGAGAAATAATGTACAAAGTTAACGTTGTAAATTATTTACACAATTTCAAACATTATTGTTTTATATTTATTCTCAAAATTAATGCGGTTTCAGCCATAGTGTCTCATATAAGGACAGTCTGTCGTTAAGGGCAACCCCTAAACATGTCTATTACGCAAGTAATACAAAAAGGCTATAACGCATAAATATCTCTGACATAAGAACAATATAAAGATCAAGTAAGGGAACAAAAATAGGAAAATGCACAGCTATGGTAAATAAAATGTCAAGGAAGGACAGTAAGTAAGTAACTATGCACACGTGTGTTAGTCTTTACTAACACACGTTAGGGCCAGAAAAAAATAAACATGCAGAGGAGACCCTTGCAGTGACACTAGAGCTGAATGACATCACTTAAGTTCACACACTTGAACAGAAACTTCCACCAACAATAACGATAAGACTTCGATATATTAATTTATTAATATTAAGTATATTAAGTAATATATAAAACATGGCGCTAATTTGAGCCCACACCACTCCGCTCCTCCGCTCTCTCCACTGGTTACCGGTGGCTGCTCGCATCCGCTTCAAAACACTGGTCCTGGCGTACCGTGCTCTAGACGGATCGGGCCCCGTCTACATCCGGGATATGGTCACACCGTACACCCCGGCACGTTCGCTCCGCTCGGCAACAGCCAATCGACTTGTGACTACTGCACCTCGAGCTAATCACTCGAAATCCAGACTGTTTGCTGTCCTGGCTCCTCAGTGGTGGAACGAGCTCCCCACTGACATCAGGACAGCAGAAAGTCTCTACATCTTCCGTCGGAGACTGAAAACACACCTTTTCCGACTATATCTGGATTAAAACACAGATTAGCACTTCAGTGGCACTTAGATAGCACTTACTTATGGTACTTTTGTAGTTCGACTATGTTGAGGAAATGTTACTTCCTGTATTCTTGTTGTTCTTAGTTTGTACTCTAGGTTGAAATGCACTTATTGTAAGTCGCTTTGGATAAAAGCGTCTGCTAAATGACATGTAATGTAATATATATCTATATATAATAATAATAATACATTACATTTCTATAGCGCTTTTCAAAATACTCAAAGACGCTTAAATATATATATTTACATGTATAATATATATATGTATATATATATATATACAGGACTGTCTCAGAAAATTAGAATATTGTGATGAAGTTCTTTATTTTCTGCAATGCAATTAAAAAAACAAAAATGTCATGCATTCTGGATTCATTACAAATCAACTGAAATATTGCAAGCCTTTTATTCTGATTTATTGCTGATTATGGCTTACAGCTTAAGAAAACTCAAATATCCTATCTCTAAATATTAGAATATCATGAAAAAGTATACTAGTAGGGTATTAAACAAATCACTTGAATTGTCTAATTAACTCGAAACACCTGCAAGGGTTTCCTGAGCCTTGACAAACACTCAGCTGTTATAAATCTTTTTTTTTACTTGGTCTGAGGAAATATTAAAATTTTATGAGATAGGATTTTAGAGTTTTCTTAAGCTGTAAGCCATAATCAGCAATATTAAAAGAATAAAAGGCTTGCAATATTTCAGTTGATTTGTAATGAATCCAGAATGCATGACATTTTTGTTTTTTTAATTGCATTACAGAAAATAAAGAACTTCATCACAATATTCTAATTTTCTGAGACAGTCCTGTATATAGTTAAGCTTCAGAGCAATAGTGACTGCATCTCTAAAATATTTGTTATTTGTCTACTCGCTAATCTATTCCTTTTAAATTTCCTCTACAACACTAAAGTATGACTCAAAAATTACAAATTAAGAAAGTCAAGCTGTTACAACTCTCCGTCTTATCTTTTGTTCTCCTACAGTGAAGCATAGGAGAGAAGAATGTTGACATTTGGGAAGCAGAGCAATTTTTTATCTCAAAATTAAAATAACATTATTGAAATTAAACCTCATTATGTATTTCCTTTCATGCAGATTCCAGTAATATACAATAAGGCAAAAAGGAAGCAGAGACATGTTTTTTATTTAACAACTGTATGATCATTAACCATGGTCTTGTACACATTAACCACCACAGGATCAATCGTCAGGCCACTTATTTCCAGTGGATGCAGACTGGAACAATGAAGCAATCAGCAACATCTCTGCTGGTGATATTTGTTGAAGACTGCACAGGTGTGTGATAAGGGAGGCACTATAATTAATTATTCAAATGAAAGAGATGCAATATTACAGCAATATTTTAACAGTGTCATGCAGTGGTGCAGTTATTTCTTTTCAACAATGTTAAAGCTGATATAAAATGTGTTTTCATGCTCTGGTCAATTAAAAACATGTTTGGCTATTTTGCTTTTCAGACTAGTGTGCTTTCAGACTAGTGGAGAGGAACACTTCCATAATGCAGATGGGAGGTATTTATTGTTGTACTTTGTCTATTTGCATCTGTAGATTTCTCCTAAATTCACTAAAGTGTGTCATTAGATAATGCCTCATTTGCATATTATACACAATATTATACACATTTCAGAAAACTTGTAACACAAATAATAATTGTCTTGATGTCATGAGTAACCAACTGCAGACGTTTCATGGTGAAATGTGTTTTATTATTTTACCTTATTCACCTGCAGTGTATTTACAATGTTATATTTTTAAAGGCCGTTTTTTCAAAATCAGTTTTTTTCTCAGACTCTGATCCAGAATTCTAAACCTCAGCAGTATCAATAGAGATATCCCAAATCTCATCTGTAAAACCCTTTGACTATTAAGTCATCAAAATAAAACGAGAATATTTGTGCCTGGCTTATCCAATGTTCCAATTTCTATTCGGGAAATTAATGCATAATAACACACATTTAATAAGATAGTGCCACATTTGCATATCTTAATATAACATTTCAGAACACTTGTAATGTAAGTAATCATCAGTTTCATGTGAAATCTGTAAGTTAATTGTTTTTACATGTCTCCCTTTAATTTGTTCCTTAACTAAAAGACTGTGACATCTACTGTGCATCTATTGAGAGTATTGTAGGTGTGCGGAAAGAACGAGGAGTCTAGTATTTACTTTTGGCCGTGGCCGTTTATTTCTCTTTTCAACACCTGTGTTTACCTTTACTTCCTGGTGCTCTTTTAACACCCCCTGTCACCCGGGTTACGCCCCTTTCCTTGCCCTCGTGAATTCCCCCTACAGTATATTCCATAAAAAGTTAAGAAACTGAAAAGCAATTTTGAAGAAAATATTGAAATGTGCTGCCGAGGCAAAAACAGAACACACCACACTAGAATCCAACTAAGAAACGAAGGAAACAGTTTCTGAATAGAAAAACTGCCCCACTGCATATGTGTGTTTGTTTAATGAGGTCCAAAGATTTCGGAGAGGGTTTTCATATTCCACCCCACTTCTACATGACGATATTCCATATTCAGTTTGGCCTTCTTCTTCTATTTTTGGAGGATGATGCTTATTCCCTCTTTTTGGGTTCATACAGTAAATCATCATCATCTAAATCCCGTATAGCTTAAATATCAATAGTTAAAGGGCCTTGAAGGCCTTAAAGGAAAAGTGTGTGGGATTTGGCGACATTTAGCGGTGATGTAGCAGACTGCCGCCACCTGAAACTACTCCCGGGGCGCCAAGTATGTAGAGGACCTGCTCCCTATGTGAGATATAAACGGCTCATTGTCCAAGTAATTATACAGTAAAGAAAACACATTTTATTAATATTACACTTAACGTCTGCCAACGGATTCTCCTAAGTTCTAAGAGCTTCATGATTCACAGCTTGTTTGTGAAAATTGTGAAATGTACAGAAAAAAACCAATGCACACACACACACACACACACACACACACACACACAGTTCAGGCCCAAAGGGAGGTAAAACCAGCCAGTGCTGAACATGACATCTTTCACTGTCGGCTGTGTCCATTCAGACGTGCTCCTCATGAACTGTAATCCCTTCCACCTTCTATTAACCCGCTGCCGCTCCGTCAAAGGCACAGCCAGGCTGCTCTCTAATCTGAAGTGACAGCCCATATACTCTCACTCACACATTACAGCGTTGCCTCGGGCAACGGAGGCGGCTCCTTTAAAAAAATGTTGGAGCCAGGTTATTTCTTTTGAAGTATTAAAGTAATACTTCCGTTTACACTATTATTTCAGGGTTTATTATTGTTATTATTATTTTTCTCTCTCTCCCACCAACTGCAGGGTGGAGTAGGGATTGATTGAATGTGAATGAAGGAGAGAGGGGGCATACACACACACACACACACAAACACACACACACAGAGCTGTGGAGATGTGGGGAAGCAGAGGGAGAAGCAAACGGGATTTCAACTGCATCTCACGGTCTTCTTCAGCTTCGGCCTTCTTCCGTGCCATAATGATGTCACATGACTGAACTCCATGCTCTGAAGAAAACCATGAGAAGCGGAGGAAAGCTATGGACCTTGAGTTTGTTTCTTTTTTCAAATGTTTTTACTTTTTCTTGTTAATAATTCATTAGATTCCTATGGTTCTTCAGAGATGTGTGGATGTCCATAAAGTCAGAGGTATCCTGTAATATTAGTCCCTTGTGTGGATAAAGCCCCCCAAAAATGGTTTTCCCATAATACAACTCCATAACGTTTTCCCCTTGACCCCGTCCCTCCCTCTGCATTCAAGCTCCATTCCCCCGTTGCTGTAGAGCCCTTCTGTCATAAGCCTGAAGTCTCTAAGGCCATGAGGTCATCCTGAACGACATCATCAGGGTTTTGGACTTCACAAAGCTCGGGACACATACATGTTTAATCTCAGCGACGTATCATACTGTGAATGTGAAGACAAACAGAGGAGCCAAATGAAATGATGAATCTCCTCAGTGGCCCCATGCAGAAGGTATAAAGGCTTCTCGTAAATACACAGTCAAGTTGTCAGTGTCAATTTTACACTTAAAGCGTACACTTAGCCAGTGAACATATGGTCCCTTATCTTTAGAGTGTTAAAGTAACACTGAACATAGTGTTAACACAACTCTGGTAAGAGTTATTATTTCACTCTACACGACACTGAGAAGTGTTCATTTTGATTAACACTAGTCTGAGTGACAGATTAAAAAACTCCCAAACAACCCTTTCACATGGGAAAAAGGGAAGAAACCTTCAGGAGAGCAACAGAGGAGGATCCCTCTTCCCGAAGGGACAGAAGCAATAGATGTCATGTGCACAGAAGGAATCATTACAGAGTAACAACACATTCAATGAATATGACAGATTCTATGAATAGTTGGTAGTAGGCATGGACCACGATCCAAACCTCCATGATCCATCAGGCAGATGGAGGTAGAGAGGAGGAGTGGACGAGGCATCAGCAGGGCCATGGCATCAGACCCAGCCAGGTCCAATGGACCCTATGAGACGTGAAGTCACAAGGACTCCAGAGAGAAAGCAGAGTTAGTAATGTGCAATGCAGAAATGTAAATGTATCCATAATTAAAGAGAGAAGAGGAGATAGGTGCTCAGTGTATCCTAAACGTCCCCCAGCAGCTTATAAGCCTATAGCAGCATATCAAGTGGCTGGACCAGGTGGACCTGATTCAGCCGTAATGTTGTAATGACTGACAGAGTCAATTCACTTTAACACTGTATATTTTACACAAACATGTTTAACTCTGAATATTTACACCAACACTTGGGGCTATTTACTCTTACTTGTGTTGTAATAACTCTGAAAGAGATAATATACTTTGACACTGAATTTTGAACACTGGGGAATTAACTGTGTACCGTCATGGATACTGACGACTGTTAGATAGATCTAACGATCAACCTTTTTGGAGTCAACCTTTTTGGGGTCGGCTGTAGCTCATGGAGGAGAGTGGTCGTCCCGTAATCACAAGGTACTCGGTTGGATAAAGGATATATTATTAGGATTATTACATCTCGAAATGTTCATGACTAGATCAGCATCTGTCCGAGTTACAAATTAAAGTTAAAATTAACACAAAAAAACCTTTATTGAAATGACCAGAAGTGGAACGTTATGACGGCATAGGAAGCAGATTGAGAGACTGTGATCCTGGGGTCTTATCCCATTTAAAATGAGACCCATCACCCAGATGTGCCGGGTTCGTGTAACGTCATCGTGGCACCAGGTCGGCCACCTGAGGAAACACAGCTCTCTAAGTCACTGCAAACAAACCATTTACTTCAACCTGAAATGCTCCAACAAAGAATCCCTTTGGACTTCCTCCTCTCCTCAGCGGCAGCAGTGTCACAGCGTGGAGCTCCTTCACGCCATTCCAGAAATCACCACAGGGTGGCAGTAGTGACCTTCTGGTGGGAAACAGAGGCCGATACACACGCACACACACGCACACACGTAGATAGAGAATTTGAACTGAACCAAATTGTTATTGAGGGTTTTAAATCAAAGCTGATAACACTAATATTAGTGTGTATTTCCCCCCTTTATTAATCTCAATCATCCGTTTGGAAAGTTAACCTTGAGTGATGTCCTTTGTCAACATTACTTTCTTTCCTTAAAATACCAGGGAAACCTATTTGAGAAGGAAATAGACTACATTGTTGTTGTGCAGAGATATAGAAAAGGAGAAAGTTAAAAAAAGGAGAAAGAATGGGTAAACGTTACAAAGGAAGGACGAGGAACATCTGTTAAAGAAGGGGCGAAAGTGTGTGTGTGTGGGTGTGTGTGTGAAGAGAGAGGTCAGGCTGTGGATTTTGTTCTTCTTTTATATTATGTGATGATGGACAGAGCTCAGAGGAGGGAGAGAAAAGGGGATAGAGAAGGAGGAGTGTGTGAAGGAGGGAGGGAGAGAAAGAGAAAGAATTGGGTATAATTTTTTTGGCAAATTGATGCGATCCATCTGATCCGTGTGACTCCTGCAGCACACTCCCCGAGTGACCAGCGTCATGCCACACCCAAGGGCAACTGGAATTGCATTGTGGACCCCCCCCCCCCCCCCCCCCACACACACACACACACACACTTCTTCTTTTTTTTCAGGCAATAAGAGACGATGTATGTCCTCCATTTTGCCACGGGAGTGAGCAAACAAAACGACAGCCTGTAGTTATATGTATCACAGTCCTTCTCCCCCCCCCCCCACCCCTCATTTAATATATATATATATATATACATATATATATGTATATATATATTCCCCTAACCCTCTGAGAGGCGGACCATGTGGCTGGCTTTCTTCTCCCCGGCCGTTCCCCCTTTGGAGTCCCTACTTTATTGTGCTCGCTGATCCGATTCCCCTTCCTCTCCGGTGTGATTTCCCTCCCTGGTGCCCGGGCCAATCTCTCAGCCTCGGAGAAAGAAAAATAGTGTGACCTCTGCACCAGAAACACACCGGCACCAATAGCAGCAGCAGCAGCAACGGCAACACGGCATAATAACACGAGCACGTGAGGAGCGGGGAATAATGCTTCTCGATGATCTATCTGGGCCACATCAACAATATGAATCATGTTGTTAGGGAGGGACTGGTGGAGAGCGCTGTTTTTGCAAAAGTGTGTGTGCGTGTGTGTCGTTAACAGTGGTGCTAGCGTTTTAATTGAGCGTTGTTCACTCGTGCCCCGTTCACTACTTTTATAGCTTATGTAGCAATAAACCAAGTAAAATAAACATTAATTCAGGAACAATTAACTTTTTGTGTGTGTTTCACATCCTGATGTATTGCATTTCTTTGTGAGCCAAAAGAGCTCCACTGGTGTCCAAAAACTATTAAAATCACATCACTGCTGCTGGGAATTCTTAAGCGAGTATGGTGCCAAATCCAGGCCAATAGTTTTGATTATTTTTTCAAATGATCAAAACTATTGGTCTGGATTTGGCACCAAACGTGTGTGAATCCACTCATGAAAATAGTGTCCAAACAAACGCACCGTCCACACTTGTTTGATTGACGTTTAATGAAAAACTATTTTTTGTGGAAATTACTGAGCCTTTAAAAGACTTTAATAAAAAAATTAATAGATTTGTCTACACTTTTAAAGATTGATGCCTTGAGGGAAATCAAGGGGCTTGGGGCTGAGACTCACAGACAGGGGTCGGGTATCAGGAAGAAGGCTTTCAGTGTGTTTTTCACAATAAAAGAAGAATAACATCTTTGCTGTTCTCTGAATCAACCAGAGACTAAACAATATGTATACGTGATTATGATAAAATCACGAGTGCCACGTGGTTACAGTATCAGATGTCTTCTCCCTCATTTGAAATCAGTTAAAAATATGTTTTTAATCAGAACATTTCATTAAAAGCTAAATAACGCACAGAATGGGGAGAAACTCTAACAATGGCATCAAAGGGTGGAGTTGGATTCTAAACAAATTAAACCAAAAATATTTGTACTTCCTGTTTGAGGGGTTGGGTTAGCTTGTCCATGAATACAGAAGAAATGGAAAGTGAGTACAAGAAACAAAAAGACTCCACCTTTCAGAGCAGCTTGACTGAACAGTAACTCCACCCAGAGTCCTCCGTCCCTGGCTCGCCTCCAACAGAACAAATGCAACATCCCCCCGAGGTGCTGTCCGCTGTCGGCGAGGAGGAGCAGGCCCGAAAGACGCACTCGCTCCCCTCCCGGGGAAATGGAGGCAAGACGCATCTATTTATCGCCTCCCCTCTCCGGTTTCTAATTCAAATCTGAAGTTTCTCCGAAGAGGAGAAAAGAGTCCGAGGCCGGAGCGACGTTAGCGACATTACGCCGCCTGTTTTCCCCTCAGCCGGGGATGTTAATGACTTATTGATCAAGAGAGCGGGTGAATAAAATGAAGCAAATTAATAAATAAGTGAACAGATAGCGGAGAGCGGGGCCATATGTGGGCTACTGGTTCACATTTGCAAACATCATGGTTGGCAGATTCCATTTGTTTTCCACTCCATTACGACCAGAACAAGGCCCAGTACGCACTCAAGAGTTCATCTGTTAAACTGGGATACTTTTAAAAGGAAATCTGATGACAGCTCTTATATAGAGCCCTCCAGACTTACATGTTCTTACACTTTTGAAATATCCTGCAGTACCGAGATTAAAATCCATGTTTAAAGGGGCAATAAAAGAAAACGAGTTCCCCTCCTTTTAATGATTGCTTGTTTTGAATTATACGAACAGTTAAATGGCAATAATTCTTTTTAATAAATGCTCCCGCTGCTGCAAAGTTGCATGCCAATTGGAGCCTCTCCTTAAAACTTGCAAAGTACATATCATCAGGCCTTGGTCCGGGATGGTCCAGCTAACAAACAATTATTCATAACAAATGATTGCCTAATGTATCAAATTAACAACACGCGGCGGGTGAGATTTACGCGCCACGCTCGCCGCATTTATTACACTTACTTAAGGTATTCAGCGACGCACATTTGGTGTTAAACACGTCTATTTGTCCTTCTTTGTGTGTGCGTTTGTGTGTTTTATAGACGCCGCTTTATGGCAGGATACGTGAGATTAACAGTGTGAAGTGTGTTTTTGTTTGCTTGATTTATGGACACCGTAAAGTCATGTTTATTGGGCTGGCGCAAATACTTAAATGGTGGAGTTTTTTAAGTGCAATATTCAACTAATGTAAAAAAAGGAACGTGTGGAGATATTACCTCGTAAAGTTGGAGTTATCTCGAAAGTCAAGGAGTCAAAATATTTACATCGATAAATCCGTTCTCAACACCTCGTAGCTAACGGAGGGGGAGGGGGGGGGATGCAGTTGTTTTTCACCGCTTCTAATTGTCTTTTTACCCTCCAGTATGTAGAGTTTAGGACAAAGAGGAGGAAACAGTTACCAGACTGCCCATACACACACACACACACACACACACACACACACACACACACACACACACACACACACACACACGTCAAAGAAACATTCAACCATCTAGGTCAAAAGCAGCAAAGACTGAACCAGTCAGATTGATTCCTTAAGATATTCATAGTAATCTTAACATTCCTGCTTGTTGGATAATAAGACACTTTATCATCACACGCAGCGACAAGGTGCATTAGTCTTGACCTGCCACAGGGGCGGAAAATAAGGAAGAAGAAGAAGAAGAAGAAGAAGAAGAAGCAGGGATGCAGTTTGATCACATAACAACCAGTTTATTGATTCTAACAAGGCGGGAACGAGGAAGGTGACGAGGAGGCAGAAGAGTCCTCAAAAGAAAAAAGGGGGACAGCTGTGTTTGTGTGTATTTGCCTCTTGTGTGTCTTCGTCGTCGTCCTCTCTCTCTCTCTCTCTCTCTCTCTCTCTCTCCCAGAGGAAGTTAAATGTCCGCTTTGCAGAAATCCAATAAACGTTCAGACGCACTCAGCAGCCAAACCAGAGAAACATTTTATATTTTATTTTATTGTAATGAAACCTTTACCCTTTTGTCTGAAGCACCTCAATCAAGACACTTTGAGGAGAATCAGATTCTTTTTTTTCTCACGTGTCAGATTGTTTATCTTATTTCCAGTGGTGGTTTGAGACTATTTCAAAATATTAACCCGTCGGATGGTGCAGACATCCCACCGACATGACAATAGAACTGGGATCAGATCTTCGGGCGGGGGCCAGACGAGATTGTGCAAATATTCAAATGTTCTCTATTTTTGGCACACGGCAACTTCCACGTACAGAAAGATGGCGGCGAGGGTGGAACACCAGGTCCTCGACGGTACGAGCTGCGTCGCAGCATTCTTCCTTCCTGCATGGAGGCTGCGTGCCTCTGGACCCAACCTTTGACTTTGTCCTTCTGCGAATTGAATATGAAGAACAACCTTTGATGTGTTTACCTGTTTGTGTGACTTCTTAGTTCCTCTCAATGAGCTGTGCTTTCATTGACGACACGGTGTCGGTTGTTGGACGTGTGATAGAACCTTGGAAAGATGGAGCCTTCTGTCTCCCTTCTGTAAAATAAACAATTACATTATCATATTTTTAAAATATTTTTTATTCAATAAAGCATTGAAGAGGTTACAATTACATTTTCAACTTGAATTTTTTTTTTTTTATTATCAGAAAAATACAGACCCACAACATAAACCTAAGTCCAAATCACAGGATCAGACGTCGGAGAGAAAAAAACCCTCAAAATGGAAGCTGTAAAAAACAACAGAAGCAAAGAATTTTTGTAAGGACATACGAAATAAAACGGCCAGGGGCTCCGTGGATCGACAGACTGTGGACTCAATGGAAACGCCGGATGTGATGATATCATTTAGAACATGTACTGCGTTAAAGCCAACTGACCCAACAATAGCAGGCGACTGGCCATATGAGCATTCCTGTGTGTGTGTGCGTCCATGCTCTCTCCCACCACACGCACACACAAACACACACCTATGTGCATCTGTTTACACACACACACACATATACACACCCCTGCCGCAGTACCTGAGCTATGGCCTAATAGGATAATGAATTCAGTGTGTAGCGGCGGTGTGAGGACCTGTGGTGTGTGTTGGCGTGAGCGTGCGGGGCAGCAGTGGGGGTTAATACAACATGATAAATATTTGATTTCTGCTGGGGCCGGTCCCCACCTACAGAATGGGAAATGGCTGTAATGCGATTCAGAACAGATTGTCCTCTGGGAGGGCCCTTTGTGTGTTTTGCTCGCTACGTGTGTGTGCGCGTGTGTGTGAGTGCGTGTCTGCGAGCATAAAGGCCCTGTGACTGCATGTGTATGGCCAGGGGAAATAAAGGAACAAATCGGCTTACAAATCACCGCGGCACGGCGGCGAGCAATGGCCCCTGTCTGACTATCACCCACCAGCAATGACCCCGAACACAGCGATCAAGTTGATATGGGCTCTGACGGGACATTATGCGCGGGTTCAGGAGGAGGGAACGCGGCGCCGCCGAGCGGGACGCACTAGTTGCACTAAATGAATTGTGTTTGTGTGAGGGGAAGAGAGAGAGAGACAGAGAGAGAGAGAGAGAGAGAGAGAACCTCCCGCGACCGGAATGACGAGTTCGGGTCATAAAAGGCTCCGTGGAATACGCTGCGTGGGATCTGAATAATCAAACACTTGGTAAATACGGCACATGGTTTAAAAACAGGACCATGTATTTGGTTTATTACTGCATTGGTTCATACATACATAGAGGATTTGGTATATTTGTGTTAGACAATCAAGATTATTGTTAAGAATTTGTGTAATATGTGTTAATTTTGTTCCTAATTCAATTGTCTACCTGCACTCTACCTAACCTCACTGTTAAAGCTACTGTGTTTTCAAAGAAATGCAAGGCCATTTGTTTTTGTTTATCGACACAGTAATGATCTGTTGTGCTAAATGCATCTGCAATGTCCCACAAATATTTCATGCAGAGCAAATCTGCGAAACATTTAATAACTTATCTGTTTTTCCGTCGTGTTTTCGGAGCTCAAAGCAAAGCGCGTAGTCTTGGCTAACTATTAAAATAGTCTGGGATGGCAGGAAACCCACTATAATGTCCAAACCTCGACGAAGCCATGATCAAATCCTCCTTTGCACCGTCAATAACAGTTTCTGGCCTCTAGGGGGCAGCATAACGGGCTGTACACACATCTCTAACGCGATAGCTTTCACGTAGCTGTGTGTCCTTCGCACATCTTGAGAACTTTTCCCCCGATACACAAGTAAAATAGCAATGACCATTATGCACAACCCTCCAAAATTAGAGTAGCCAGGCCACCGTTGTAAATTATTGTTCTTTATGACTCACCTGGTATAAAAATTGATACAAGTAGAATGCACTAATACTGTATTTTGATAGAATGTGGCCTCTTAAGTATCCAACTATTTTTGAGTGAGGAAAAACATATTTCAAAGGTTTTATAATTATAATGGATTCAATTATCCAGTGTGTTCTTGGGATTTTGGTTATACATCTGCAAATCTTATTTTGACAACCTTAGAGCAGAAAAATCCTGGCGCACTGCCTATAATCCCCCCCCCCCCCACCCCCAAGGTTGAAAGCCACCGCTGTACTGCATCTTAATATTTCCAGGTATCGATAAATATCCGTTAACGTGTTGAACAATGTCCAACTGCTCTGCTGGTCAGCGAAGGCCTCGCTGTCTTCAGGTCACTGATCTGTCTCTGAAAGATTGAAAGATGTTTACTCCTTGAAGAACCCCGGACACACACTGCAGACAAAGACATTTACTCAGATGTACCCCCCCCCTCCCAACGCACAATCATGTTGTGATAAAGGAAAAAAAAAAAAAGGAAAAAAAGACCACAAACTCAATACTGCGGGTAGCGACCGATGTGTGTGATATATTTATAGACAAGTGTACCACACAATCAAGAAGCATTTTGTCCTCAAGTGGGGGAAATATGGTTTTGATGATATTGGGTGGCACGGGAGAGAGGGTAATGATTGATTATAGCCAGACACAACTCATGTTGCTAATTTAATCATCGCAGAAAAATGACAAGAGCAGTTCTGCAACAAACACACACACACACACACACACACACACACACGCACGCACACATTCCAGCCCGGCCACACTTCTACTCCCTTGTCTTTTCTTTTCCTGTTGTGCAATTGTCAGAGAAAATTAATGCAATTAACGTGGCCTCGGGCGGAAAGCGAGGGGTTTTGAGTTTGTCACGCTGCAATTCTGTTATCGAGAGATGAAAAAAGGAAAATGCACACACACACACACACACAGACAATCTTGTGTCTTCAGCTTGGACCACTTTTTCCTTGTGAAGGAGCTTTCCGTTTCCCGCGTGCGTGCGGCGCTGTCACCACGTCCCCTCTCATCTGGGATGAGACGGAGACGCCGGCGTCAGCCCCGATGGAATCACTGTTAATGTGTCCTAATGAGTCAGGCTGACGCACACGCCGGCCACTTGGATTTTGTGTCGAGACGCACTGCACTTGCTGGAGGAGAATGCACGTTAACACACACACACAGACACACACACACAGACACACACACGCACGGTTGTGATTGCAACGAGCTTGATGAGAGGTGTGACAACTCGATGAACTCCATCCCTCCGACACGGCGTGTGGATAATCCTTACGTACTTTGGATAACTATTATAAAACCTTCAAAGTGAATATTGCATGCGTCTATTCATTATTTATTTTGATCTCCTTTTCTCAACAGCCCACATTCTGTGTCTCCAATGGCAACCTGAACCTTGACCTTGAGCCTTATTGCGCTGCGACACTTGTAAGAAACGTCTGCGCCTGTATCCTCATAATTGTCCTTGTAAATGTCAATATTTGACATTTACCAGGTGCCATACAGTCAATATTTTCCACTTCACATTTTTATGTAGCGCGAGATATACAATATGCGCAGAGCTTAAACGGAGGACGCTAAGTGCATGAGCTGTGAGGTGGTGGGGATTTTATCACACCAAGGCGTGATTCTCCTTCCCGGCTAGCTCTCGCTGATGTTGGCACTGACCCCAGACATGCAGAGCTGACCCTATTAGCGTTGTTTATGACATGTTTAAGACTAGTAAACACGATAGCAAACACTCCATTACGCTTCAGAGAAGAAAAAAGGAGAGCTCATCACCTCTGCAGCCTTTGGCTTTTCAACCAGAGCGCTCTCTCTCTCTCTCTCTCTCTCTATGTGTCTGTGTGTTTGTCTATTCCCTGTGTGTGGCCGAGTATTTCTTCCACCGCGTCCCTCTGCATCTTGCCGAGACCAATTTGTCCGTCCAGCCGTCTATGATTTAGGAGCAGCAATAAGAGCTTCGGATGGAGTGTGTTGCGTTTTTTTATTCTTTAAACTGGTCATTGTGCAGAAACGTGAAATATGCATTTGATATTTCAAGATGAGGCGATAGCAGGAGGATGGAGCCACACAGGTGGGCAGGTCAGGGGCCCGGGCTTTTTATGTTACAGACCGGATGACAATTCTTGAATAGATGGTCCAATAAGACGGGATGATTATGTGTCGCGAGTTTAAATGCAGAGGAAATATGAGGCCCATATTCACACCAGGTCGGGACTGTTAATCAGACCTCACCGGCCGTTTCCCAACGACTGTTTCTTCACTCTTCTGAGCCAGACATGAAAGGAAAGCTTTTCAACCGGATGGCTTTCAGGACAGAAAAGGAATTGTGATTTTTGGGAACAATAATGAGAAAAGGCGTCTGTAATTACCATGACAACTATTAAATGGACTGGCATTACATTTGGTCTAGATATCTGAGGTGTCCAGAGGAGGAATCCTCATGACTTTGGTGATGGCCTTATTGTTCATCCTCAAGAAGGTCACTGAAGAACGTCTTCAAACTTATTAATGCCGTAACACGACATAACATTGAGCTACATATTGAGATCATGTTTTTTATTTTTATTGCTTCATGCCTTTTAAAGCAAATCAAAAGATGCATGCAGCAGAGGAGCTTGCAGAATTTCTCCTGTCAGGCTGGATATGACCCCAACACCCTCCACCTATAAGATGGTGGAGAAGCCTGGAGGTAGGCAAAAACCAGGGCAAAAAAACAACAAATTACCGTAATTGTAATCAGCTTGGTAGACCTCAATCGTACTGGTTGGTGACATCACTTGACAACAATTCTAAAATGAAATGAGCTAAACCAAAAGCATTCATAGTAAAGGTTATTATTTAGGCCTCGCCCCGCAATTTCTTGCTGAACCAGCGTTAGTTTATAGAGTTATTTGAGAGCAAGGCTGAAAGAGAAATTCAATTAATGTATTTGACATAGTGCACACAATAGGAACAGTTGAAGACATATGTGATACGTGATGATGTCATCCTTTTAAAGGGGTGGTGACGCCATGAGCTGTGGTGACCCCGTCTCACAGCAGTTTCTGAAGAATGAAATCCAATGATTCCTGAACACTTGTGTTTAATTTCTGTTAGTCACTGAGCACAACTTTCACACGAACGTTCGATGGAGGCAAACATAAAAAACATAACTCAGTCGACACATCACAACAACACGGTGGGACCAGATCACTGGTCTCCGAGTTGAATGTCCTGTGTTTGTTTGACCCATCTCCCTCAGCTCCAGCCAACCATAAGCAGCCTTTCTCACTGTTTAACCAGAATGGGCACTCGGTAGAGCGCATACCTTCGCATATCACAAGATTGGGCATTGAATTATGAACATATTGGCATTAGTTGCATGCCAATTGGATAAAAATTGACCGTGCTATGGTAAAAAGAAGATTTTGACCTATCCTTAACCTTGACCTTTGACCAGATTCATCCCAAAATCTAATCAAATGGTCCCCGGATAATAACCAATCAACCCACCAAATTCCATGCGATTCAAGAAGATTGACCTTTTTCATGACCTTGACCTTTGACCTTTAACCCGATCGATCCCAAAATCTAATCAAATGGTCCCCGGATAATAACCAATCATCCCACCAAATTTCATGCGATTCGGTTTAATTCTTTTTGAGTTAGGCGAATAACACGCATACAAATAAATACGCGGCGATCAAAACATAACCTTCCGCATTTTCAATGCGAAGGTAATGGCGCTTCACTAGCTCGCTCACGAGGAGGCGTTTATTCGGTGCGCCCAACGTGATGTAATGCGCTCATGTATTTCTGTGCGACCATGCTGGGTGTAGACGAACGTCCTCCCCAATAGTCTAGACACCGGTGGCGGTGGCTTAAGATCCGGATGCGACGTGGAGCAGGACTTCTGATCAACTGTTGTGTTCAGAAAACCCTTGGGAGCGCAACCGAAGAAAATGTCCGGAGAGGAAAAGTAAAAAAAAATGTATATTACCAATAATTCACAACAACTAATAGCGTTTCTGATACAGAGTATAGATTCTCGGCTGAGGACTTCTCTGCTCCTTGGCACACAAAGAGATTATTTTAACCAGTCTGTGTTTCAGTAATCCATTAAATAACAATCTACATTCCATAACAATATAGTATATTATTAAATAATAACATACATTCTATAATAACCTGAAGTTATGGTGTATTATTAAATCCTAATTTATATATAGCTCTAGTAAATTATTTAATTCTACAGAACCCATCGGGAAGACCGATCAACCAGAGGTCAGCAGCGGAGAAAGGAACCGTTTTGAGGGTTTGACAGCAACGAGATGATTGGCTCACAGAGCTCCTGGCAATATGGGATTGATTGAACTGAAAGAGTGAACACCTTCAGTCACTTTTATCGGTCGGTATTAGCTTATCTTGCCGCCCACATCTTCATCAGCTGTCACAGGTTCAGCTGGATGTCGCAGGAACTGAATTCTGTTTTTTATGGGGAGAACAAACCCAGCGAATTCTGCACGTAAAGGCAGCAGAGCTGAATGTCACCCGGGTAATAATAAAGACAAATCCGTCTGAACCAAATCAGTCTGGAGATTCAACCCTGCTGCTAATTAGATCCGGGGTTATTACCAACTGGAGGAACAGTCCTTTTAATTCAATCTTCAGCTTTTATAGTGATGTTTAACTTGTCATGAGGACGCTGATGTTTTAGAAAGGACAGCCAGAGCTTGTTTAATTGGGGCAAACTCGGAAGTGAGAGAGGAAAAGCAAACCGTGTGGCAAAATGCTCTTTTCTTATTTTTACAAAGAAAAGCATGACATCACATTTGATCGACCTCCAGGTTAATCACAGATACACGCAGCAGAATAGATATACAGCTGGTTGGGTTTTTATTGACGTGTCAGGTCACTCATTTTGAGCACTCAGAGAATCTGAGCCCATGTGGTAAAACTGACTTAAAATGATCCCTAAAATGTTGCCTCGAATGATTTTACGAATAGATATTGAGAGCCAACACAAACACCGTCTAAAGTTGGAATACAGCCTTGGATGTTCTGAAGTCAAAGCAAATGTCACTGTCTTTTTTCGCTGATCTCTGGCATCACGAAGAAGAGATGGAAAGTCATTTCATTTTCTGAAAGAAGTCTGTGTCTTTGCTTGAATCCAAGCCGGTGATTATCTGGTCATCAACTGTATTGCCATGGTTCACCATTCTCATCTGCTTGGGTTTCAGCAGCAGCAGGTAGCTGTCGTCAGTGATGAACCCACTCTGCTCTACCAGGCCTGCACCGAGCACCAGACAGCTGGTGAACACAGCGGAGCATTTAGCAGCTGGAGAGTAGCATATCTTTTTCACCAGTTGGTGGAGACCTAATCAGAGCTAAAAGCTGCGTGAATGTCAGACCTGTATTCACCCGCTTTGCCAGTTCCACATAAACTTTAAAAAGTGTTTTGCTGGACGTCTAAAATAGTCGCCCTTTTGCTCACAAGTAATGGACCTGGTAGATGTACCTGTACTCGTAGAGCTCTTTTCTAGTCTTCCGACCACTCAGAGCGCTTTAACACTACATGACATCATTCACCCATTCTCACACTCATTCATACACACTGCACATGAGCAGTAATTAACATTCATACACTGGAGACACACCGTCGGAACAGCTACGGGAGCAATTTTGGGGTGAGCTGTCTTGCGCAAGGACACATCGACATTGAGAGATTGAGAGATTAAGACCATAAACTCATGCTTACAATGTTTACTGAGGGAATAAAATAAGAGAGAAGTAGAATAATTTTCTCATAGTCTTCTATACAACCGACTTTTCTTTGCAAACAGAGGAGGCGCCCCCTAATCGAAATTATAAAAAATGCAAGTTCACTCAATACAGTATATTGGCTTCATTTTTCCGACCCGGAGGTTGTCGCTTGGTTTAGGTGCCAGTTGCTTCTTTTGCACAAGGCACTTAGGGAGAACAGTTGTATGCCGAGTTATGTACATTACTGTGAATGAGAATATTCCCTGAATCGGGATATCGCTGTACACGCTGTTCTCTTTTCCTAAACCACCAGAGCGGTTTGACTCACTCAGTGTTGCGCTGAACAATGTATCCAAACCCTCATAACAAAACAACCCGTGTAGCTCTTTTATTTTCTGACATTTTTTGCATTAAATGATGGGTATCTTTTTATTGAATTATCAAATGTCACCGTTATTTATCCAAGATTTGCTAGAAAACGGCGTAAAATTAAACTAAATTGAGGCGGATTGGTTTCACCACTGATCTGAATAACCATGGGGTTCAGGCGGCAAACAACAAATGTGCTCATCCAAACTGTGTGTGCCGTATATCCATACTGATGGAATCACAACCCATTTGTGTGATTCAGAGGAAACACGTTGGCCTATATTCCAAACAAACACACAAACATGTCCATACACATTTGTGTGCTGCTCATTACAGTGAGCATGTTAGTGGGATTATGACCCTGTGTTTGTGCCCATAGAGTCTGTGTGTGTGTGTGTGTGTGTGTTTGGCTTGCTGGCTGCCGGAGGAATCAGCTCTAAAGTGTGTGAAATGACGAAGTAGCCAACGGTAGGCCCTTGGCTACGAAGCAGCATTGAGAAGTGTGTGTGTGTGTGTGTTTTATGGATGTGTGTGTGTCACATACATATCAGACATATGTCAAATTCACTGACACATCTGCTAATGGGAGTGACACTGAGCCTGCAGGCCCTCTCCATCCGTCCCCCCCCCCCCTCCTGACGTGGAACAGTCCTCCTTTTGGGCTGCTGGGTAATGAGGCAAAGCGATGAGAAGGAGGGAGGCTACGAGGTTCAGTCAGGTGTCAAACTTATTGGAGGCCTTAAGTACAGAGGTGATAATACAACCAGTACAGCGTGTGTTTGTTCTATACGTATGTTGTTTTACAATCAAACGCATATAGAAAAATATAAAAAAGTTCCCTCTGCCTCACCATTCTGCATGTGTCTGGTTTATTCCTTCCTCATCGTCTCTCCTTCTCACTTCATTCTTACCCTCCCCAGTCGTTGTGGTGACGTCATTATCCCATTCTGCCTCTCGTCCTCGCTTCCCCCGCCGCACAATAAAGATCTTTTTTTTTTTTTTTTAAAGATCAGGGAAGGAGTGATGGTAATTCCTATTTTGTGTCGTTCTCTTTGTTGCCTTCTTTAACATCCTGTAGATGGCGCTGTTGCCCACGGCACGAAGGTCCTCAGTGATGTTCACGGCCCTCTTTATCTTTTTGTGGAAAGGGAAAACATCTCTTTTCTTTCCTTCTCTGGTTTCACTGTACCTTTGATTGCTGGATGTGCCTCAAACAAGGATGAAACTAAATGATACAATGCTGATGTTGCTTCCTTCTCTCACCCACAAAACTATAACAAAATACAACTCTGTCTGTATCAAAAAGGTTCAACACATTGCTTGGCATCTGCTCGATGTGACCCACATGTGGACTGAAGATCCAAAAGTCACGGTATTCTCTTTGTGGGATCGAGGGGTTCACGTTGAACTTTCTTCTTCAGAACCACAGATTTTAATTATTGTCAGTATTATAACAGCAGTCATAAGTGCATTTAAAAAAAAACGTTTTCTGTGATGTCAATGGTTAAAGTCCTTTATTTTTATTTTCTAAAACATCTCAGGCTGCACATGTGCTGTGATCAATAATTTCCACACATTGTATTGGCAATTTCCCTTGAAATAATGTGTTACTGTACAACGTGCACTTTCATTACATTAATAGAACAAAACAAAAAACATTTAAAATGGAACAACGAATAAAAGGGAACAGATGGTGAATTCTGAAAAATAGTTTCTGAATCACCATCTGTCATCTGTCGTCATTTGGATGTACTTCGGTCTCAGAGGACGGAAATACTCTTTCAGGTTTTCCTTATTGTTGTAGCTGCATTCAAAATATTTAAAATGGAAGTTTGGTTATTACGGACCACAATAAGAGCTGCCATGTACAGTATTTCCACATTTTGTGTTATTATATATTCTTGTATAATAAACTGAAGGATTAAATATTTTTGTGGGAAATTCCTCATAGTTCTTAAGCTAGTTCATCTGAACAATAAAGCCAAGCACAGCTGGAAACATTTTATTCAGGGTTGCATGAAATGTTGACGTGTGCATTTGTTTTCTCTAGACAGCAACGCACTTTTACTTTTACATCTTCACTGAGAAGAAGTGACAAGTCGTGCATTACCTGTAGTGACAAGTGTGACAATCATACAAATCAAGTCACATAATCACAATTGATATTTTGGGTTGCACCTGTATCTCTGCTAAATGTTCTAGAGATAAACAAAAGGAAATAAAACTACTGAGGAACTGATTATTGACAGATGCCGGGCACCATGGAAACATACTTTTACTTTATTAAGAACTATTGCAATCAAATGAGGATATTTCCTGTTCAAACCACGCCGCCATCCGAACCCCGAGTCATTTCTATGCAGTGCGTGGAGCAACTGTTTCACCTGCCCGCCTTTGTGGACGGATAAGAGGCGCTTGCATATTCATAAGAGCAGATAAGAGCTACCCATGCAGCTTCCTTTAATTGAGAATGATGGAGAGGGACGGAGGAGTGCAGGAGAGGAGGGTCGAGGAGGACGGGGGACGGGGAACGGGGAACGATAACCCGGCGCTTGCCTTGATGCATTAATTGAGGGTATTAAACGGAGGGATGGATGGACTGGGAGGTGGTGGCGGAGGGCGGGTGGTGGCAGCATACCACGAAAATGCCAGCAGTGCCAATAAATCACTCCCCGTCGGTGATTGACTCTGCAAATGTAGTCTGGAAAAGGCCGAGGAAGTTGGAGGGGAATCAATCAAGGCACTCCCAAAACTTTTTCAACCCTTTCCGGCGGATAAAAGGTTATCATACCAGCTGAGCGGGACGGGCCGCGACCTGAAGACACTTGGACTTTTTGATGTAGCTTTTCAAGGACAATTTACTTTCCACGGCTGAAGCACTGGAGGGACCCGCGGGAGTCCGTTGGGTCCATCAGCAGAAGTGTGAGGGAACGCGGTTATCACAAGGGCAAACACTGCCGGTCAACAGCACTTGGTCATTTTTCCGATTGGTTAGGTTTCCTGTTTCATGACAGGGATAGGAGAAAATGAGAGAATGTTTTTGAGCATAAAGAGGCACTCTGGTATTCTCGCATTACGCTTACTTAAAATCAAGAGAGGGTTTAACAAGAATGGCCAAAATCAATACAGCAGAGGTTGAGATATCCCAACTTTTAGTCTCAAGTAAGACTTCAAGCCCACAAAGAAGGAATTACGTCTCGGCCACAATATTGCAAAACATACTGTTAAAGAAAAATACAAAAAATAAAAAGATATATATTGTATGGATAATGATGTCATTTGCAGCATTTACAATGTGTCATAATCAGACTTAATAGAACACACCGCCCCAACAGCTGAGTACCTCCACTCAGGGATTGAAAACGACCCTTGCAAAGGTTGCGCCATATTTTTTTTGCAAGCATTCAGAGAAAACGGAGCTTAAAGAGACAGGAACTAAACACGAAGGGTTGCAGGCGCATGGTTGTACAGGTACATTCAGACGGACAGCGGGAGAAAAAATAAAGTGTTTTTTTAATGCTTCAAGTAGAAACCCCAAACACAAGCAACAACCTTGAAAATGAGCCTCACATGTCCCTTGTACATTGAATGTTTCTCCGGTCGCAGACATGCAGTCGGCTGTATCTAGTCTCTCTGGCTGAAGGTCGGAGGGCAGCAGCCTTGATGCTATTATGGGATGTTGGCTTGTTAAGGGAACGCAGTGTCTTTGACCTGCTTTACCAGAGGTGGCCTCTGGTCTCCAACTGAGTCTCAACCGCCATCACCATCGCTGCGTCGCTCAGCCTCAACCACAGAGGCTTTGTGTATGTGTGTGTGTGTGTGTTCCTGTGAGAGTATGATTCTGTTAATTGTGCCAGAGTGATGTGATGTGTGATTTTTCTGGTACAGTGTTTGCCCATTTCTTGTTGGCACACACCTTTTTCTAAATGTATATGTGTGATTATGTGAATATGCCTGGTTGTTTGCGTATTTGTGCGTTTTTGGTGTTCACCCATGCACCAGCATTCATATTTCTACAGTGCGTGTGTGAATGTGTTCATGAATGTAGTAGTAAGTGTTCATCTCTAGTACTGTTTGTATACTAGTGTGCATGTGAGTACATACCTCCATATTGTGTCTGCCTCCGGAAATGTGCGTGATTGTGTGTGTGTGTATCAGAGATGCCATTGTTTGGCCTCTGGAGGTTTCATTAAGGCCCAGTGTCCAGAGGTAAGAAGTCATTCATCTCCCCTGTTGTGAAGAGGCAGCTCTGAGCTCCGTCCCCCACCTCTTACTCCTCCTCCTCCCTCTTCTCTAGCCTCCCATCTCTTTTTCCCTTTTCCTCTCCTTTAATTTTTTTCTCCCTATATCCTCAGCCACTCTTCCTTTGCCTCTTTCTTTTCATCTCCTTCTTTTCCGTCTCAGAAAAAAAAAAAAAAAATCAAGGCTAATGCATCTAAAGAAAGGAAATAAAAGTGAAGAAAAAGAAAACAGAGGGATCGAGACAAGTATTTGATGTCTTTAGACGGACCGGCCTGTCTCATGAATCCTTTACCAATCCGCTATGAGATCAGCTCGTCTCGTTTTTTGCTCTTTTTTGCCTCCACCCACATTAATTAGAGCTGTCAAAACTTAAGTCTCTCCCTCTTTCTCTCTCTTTCCCTTTTTATGTTGCTCCTTCAAGTGGCTGAATGGGATAACATTAATTAAAAAGATATCAGATCATAGAGGCCCCATGAGCGCGAGGAAACCGTCTGGGCCCTCGCTCCCCCCGACAAGTCGAGACATCGCGCTTTTTTCATGTCCGTAACACTCCAAAGAAACCCTGGTCCCTTTTGTCCGCGGCGAGTTAGAGCGACGGATTGAAGTTCACAGAGTGGGAGATGGGGGGGGGGGGGGGGGGTGGTTGTATGTTCAAGTGTGTGTGTGTGTGTGTGTTGAAGTGCTGTGTTGATAATAGCATCATTTTTTTGTATTTAATTGTGTCTCAGCTTTATGAAAGCCTGGACTTCTCTTCTGATGACGACTTCAGAAGGTTCACTGTTTGAAGTGGAATATCTTTACTGACAGAGAAAAGTGCTAAATGAAAGACACAGAGCACTACCTTCTCTTTCTGAGTGTGTGTGTGTGCGGAGACATCGGTTTAACAAAAAAGAGAAAATTAGATCAGTGTCTTCTTGTGTTACTTTTACGACAACGAGGAAGTGGCACGGTGTTACGAATCCCGCTTCTTGGCAAGACCCGCCACGAGCAGCATTGAAGCAAAAGGATTGGCCGGACGTCCATGATCATTTTCCGCCGACCAATGGGGCTATTCTGGGCCTCAGGACTCCGGCTGCTCTCATTCAGCAGTCACAGCTATACCTGTGAAACATAATGCTCCGTAATTCGCAGATATCAACAAAATAATTGTGTTCGTTACTCACGCAATCACGAACAAGAAAGTTTACTGCAAAAAAGCAAACACAAAAGGTCTGGACGGGAGGTCGCGGGTTCCCCGTGTCAACCGAGAAGTCTATGTAACCTTTTTGGGGGATTATTTCAACCCAAACAATGATCTTTTCCTAAACCTCACTCAGTATTTCAAACCCAAGTGAATAGTTTCCTGTTAAGACTCAGGCTCATTTTGAAAAGGCTGCATGCATGCAAGGTGTAACACCCTGTTCTGTTTCTCCTGTGTTCCGTGTCTCTCGGCGTTTCTCAAGATGCGTACTTGTGCGTACTTTCCTCTGCTTGTGTCCTCGTGACTCGTGAAACGTCATCAGTCTCAGCCCGGGTACATGTTCCAATTCAAAGTTCGCTCCTAGCAAAGCACGGTCAAAACACCCGGATGTGACTTGATCCTCCCACTTTCTGGAGGATGCATCAGGAGACTTGTACGTACTCTGGCCAGCAGATATCCCAGAATGCATTTCACCAGCAACCGGAAACAGTAGCGGAGGAGAAAATAAACAACTGACAGTTGACTTTTTATAAATACTACTGTTGTTGAGTCACGGAATGTAATTTTAGGATGTTTTGTTTATTTGACTGTAAAAAATAATTTACATTGAATAATTAGAGTAAACTCAGGAGCAAGAACAGCTGATGTGGTGACGTCATCAAGTCAGCTGCTGTTCCAATCGCAGAAAGACCGTCCTCCCGTTCTCCGGAGTCTGGACTTTCAAGACCAGACTCCCAAGTCCAGACTCCAAAAGAACACAAGTCTGTACTTGTGTACTTTGAATTGAGAAACGCCGTCTGTCTCCTCTGTGTTTTCTCTGTCTTAATTGTTTAATTCCCTGCACCTGCCCTCAGCCACTCTTGTCTCGTTACTGTCTGATGTCGTACACCTGTTTCCCCCCTTATATATTGTGTCAGTCTTTCCCTTGTCTGCTGTCGGATTGTCGTCTATGGTTCCGTGTTCTTTTCCCGTCGTCCTGTCCGTGTTCCTGCTTCTGCCTGTTTGACCCTGCCTGCCCCTTTTGGACCTTGTTTTTTGTAAACTGTTTTGCCTCATTAAAGAGTGCTTTTTTTGTTATTCATATTGTGTCCAGTCTGTCTCTCTGCGCCTGAGCCTCACCCCGTCTCAAGAACCAGGCATGTGTTGCTGATTTGGTGGGAAAACGCACAGAAAATTGGGGCCTAACTTATCGCATGGAAACCGTTGTATCAGGATACATCAAACTACTAGAAGCCAATGCCGAGCCTACAGCCAATCGCCTCCGCTTCCGTTCGGCTACGCGGGGCACAAGGATTCCTAATTAATTCAATTAATGAATGCACTGGCAGGAAGAGTTGGTGAGGTACTGTGGCTGGGGAGCTTGCAGCTAACTCAGCGGTAACATGCTAGCCCTAGCGGCTACAATGTCCTTTGAAGTTAGCAATATAAAATGTTAATCATGCCCATTCCAAAGAAATGAACCGACCTCAGTCATAAATGTGCTGTTATACCAACGTCCGGCATGTACGTGTGTTTGCAGCTGCCTGCATCTGTGCACATGACTAATACATGTCTGTTTGGAACTTGTCATTGGTTGCCACTGTTATTGATGTTGATGTATGGCTCTCATACATTCACTGACACACAGACAGTGCTGTTGTGTTGCGAGATCAGTAATTTGTAGTTAATCATTTGGGCTGAAGGGGGATGAGGATGGGTGAGAGAGAGAGGGGGGGGGGCTTCTCAATGGCGCAGAGACAAATGATGCACACATATACATACACACACACCCTCCAGAAACCTAATTAATTTTGTGCAGTGTTTCAGAATTGATTGTGGTCATTCCTACATGTAATTTTTCATCTGGTTTCCAGGATTCTTTCTGTCATTCTCACCCGTCTGTATTCCTTTTTAGTCGGAGTGTTTCTTGCCATATGTATGAAAAACTTTAATTAATTACAGAATGCAGATGTTTTTTTTTCATCCATGAAATTCCTTTCTGCTGATCCGGGGCCGAGTTGCAGGCTAAGCGGGTTATTCTGGACGTTTCCTCTGCATAGCAACGGTTTATAGGCGTTTCTCAGGTTTTATTGTTCTCACATGAAATCAACTGGTCCTGTTGGATGTTTCAGATCAAATGTAATATTGTAATTTTTAAGACATGAAAGTTTGCATGCGTGTACAATTTAAAATATGTCTTTATACAGGTTGGAAAACATCTCAGTTTAGAGGTAAACTTATCTTTTTTCCACATTAAAAGTTTTGTGTAATTGCAAAGCTGAAAAATGTCTTTCATCACAAAGATCTGTATAAGGATAAGCACATGTCTCTACATAATGTTATTAATTACCAATAAAACCCTCTGGATACAGCATGTATTGCCTTCATTCACATGAGGAATGTTTCATAACACACATAGAAATATATTTTTACATATTAAAGATGATTTTTCACAACAAAATATAATTTGAAGTTCCAACAAAAATCGGATAATCATATAAAAAATATTTTAAAAACCTCAAGACAATAAGGTAATCAGACAGACAGTGAGAAGCACAACTACCGTGTTGAGTCATCGTTATCGATAGAAATCCCAGAATAAATGCACACTTTTTGCATCTCTATTTTAAGGACAAAGAAAACCTGTTAGCACTCAGAAATGAAAGAAATTAATGAATCTGATTATGGCTTTGTCTAATAGTTTATGCATCACAATTTCCTGTTTTTAATCACTACAATAGCAGTGTGCAGCCCGAGGGCACTGTTTTAATTCCCTTTGTGTTACCAGCAAAAGCAAGGCGGGAAAAAAAAAAAAAAGATTAATAATTGTTTTGCCAGGATCTAATAACAAGCAATAAAAACCAGCCAACCAGAATGCTGCCACCGTACCCAATCTGTGTGCTATTATCAGAAACCCTCTCTTCCTGTGCAATTTCTTTCTTCTTCTTTGTGGCCCATGCCTACTACTAACTACTTATTCATACATTTGTCATATTCATGTGTTGTAATTCTGTAATGATTCCTTCTGTACACATGACATCTACTGCTTCTGTCCATCTGGGGAGAGGGATCCTCCTCTGTTGCTCCCCTGAAGGTTTCTTCCTTTTTTCTATTTTTTGGGAGTTTTTCCTGATCCGATGTGAGGTCCTGGGACAGGGATGTCGTATGCATACAGATTGTAAAGCCCTCTGAGGTAATTTGTGATATTGGGCTGTATAAAATAAACTGAATTGAATTCTTCTCCTTCTTGAATGATCTTCATGCCTCATTATCATTTACTCTGACCGATGACAGACAGACAGGCCGATGGAATATTTACAGCCTCCCGAGGAGACGTTTAGTGGGAACACTCACAGCTGATGCACACCTGCTATTTAAAACTTCATGTGGGAGTGTGAGAGTGTTACGCTTTCTGTGTGTGTGTGTGTCTAAGTGTGTCTGCGTGCAACAGGAAGATTAAGTGACAAGAGTGGCTCGCTCACATGGCACATATTGGAGCTGATGTTCTATCAGTAACACAGACATAAATGCTCTCTCTCTCTCTCTCTCTTTTAATTCCTGCTTTCCCTCGGCCCACTACATTCCCATCATCTCCCTCCCTCCCTCCCTCCTTTTGTCTGAGCCTTTCATTTAAAGTAGGACACCTACTGCACTGCTGTCTCCCGGCGATCCTCGCCACATCCGCTATGTCTTATTAAAATGGAACGAAATGGGAACATTTAACATTATTGCAAGGTTTTCCCCCCTAACAACCTACCACAGAGGTACAGGTTGTCAGGATGAGGGACGCGTGTTGGAGACAGACCTTGTTTGCTTGAACGGAGGAGCGCTACAGGCCCCAGCGTGCTTCAGGTAGGCAGTTTCAGACGCAGTTAAGACAGTTAAGACAAGCACTTCATCTCAAGCAAATGGAGGCTTTACGACACGTTGCTGCCCTTTAAAGACAGATTGCACTCCCGCGATTTGTGCAAAATTTATATTCGAGAAAAATGACAACTAAAAAGGTATTTTTATTCCGTTCCAAAATAGAGTACATGTTTATGTTGAAACAAGACATATGTCAAACCATACTGGCATATTTTATCTTTTTACATTGGCTACATACACTTCAGCTGCCGTTAAGAAGTACGTACTATAGTGTTGCATGAGGCATGCATTCAATCGGGACACACTGCTTTATCACACATGGCACATTGCACTCTGGCCCTCTTGCTCATTCGTTTGATGCGCAAAGGATTGTGGGTCAGAATAGTCAGCAAAACATGCTGGCTTGCAAAACACAAATGGTGAGGAGAAGCAGCAGGACATCACAGTATTTTTGGCACACTGCTTTTGACGTACTATGTATTGGGATAAAATATTGCTAATGTTTTTGTGGCATACTAAATTGTCTGGTATTGGAGTATCTAGACAGGCATGGACAAGTTCACACTTCACAAAAGCTCAATCAACCAGAAACAAGTTCATAGTTTACAATTTCGAACCGAGTTAACAATCTCACAGTCACCACATATGTATATTACTTTATCATTTTGCTTTTCCTAAAAAACGGTCAACATATTTAATGCTAGATCACATAATTCTAAGTCTGTGTTACGACTCAAAAACAGGACCCAAAAGCACGACTCCAAAGTTCAGGGCAATCAAAAGTGTTTAAAAAAACAGAAAATCACAGTTATGCTGGAAAAGTAAACCAGGACAAAAGACGACACTATCAAGAAGTATCAGGACGAGACAAGAGACACGACGATCTGACACAAGGCACAGGTAGACACAGGCTTAAAATACATGAGGAAATGGGAACAGGTGGACACAATCAGGGGTGGAGCAGACAATCACACTAACGAGGAAACACCGGGCAGGAAATAAAGTTTCTGAAATGAGAGAGGACAGTTACTACAAAATAAAAGCGGACATGGAAAACAGGACTTAAACCTAAAACTTAACACAACCGACGAGACATGACAGTCTGGCCCGGAGTGGTCTCCTGACTGACCAACAGGCAGACTTTGCAAAGCCCCCAGAGCTCTGCAGCTCGACATGACTGAGGGAAGAGTTTCCTGATCTGTCCCCACTGTGGTTATCGTTTGGAAAGTTCGGTCATAGAAGGGCACTTTCACACACGATATATTGTTTCCTTTTAGTTCTGGTCTGTTTCCTGTTCACACTGGATTAAGCATTAGTTTTTCATATTTACAAACAACATCCTTCAAATCCATTTCTACAGTTTCATGTTTTGGCCACACAATGTTGCCGTGGCTCTGGCACTCAATTTAAAGAACTCCCAACACAACGTCCTCCAGGGGGGTCGAATACCTGAAAGGCCTCCTGTTCTCCTGCTTTCCACAGTGTGGTGGGTGTTCCAGCGCGGCGGCGGTGAGGTCCATCTGGAAATGCTCAGAGCTGCTGCCGTCACCTCTCACAGTATTTCATTGTTTTATGGACACGAACGGCTCCGGAGCTCCCCGTCTCCCTTCGGAGCTTCTTTGGAAACATCAGCCGGCCTTTTTTATTTACAGCCTCTGAGCCGGGCCCGCTCCCCACTGTGCGTCGTGAGTACTCTACGATTCAGGAAGATCAGCTGACAGATTTGAAGAGAGGTAGGAATGCACCGTGTGGCTGCTGTGTCCACGGGTGTGTGCACACAGCTTACTGGTGCCAGAGGGCCCACTGGGGCCACAGTGGGCTGAAACTCTGCCTTTCACATCAGAGCTTTTTCCACGATCCAAACATTTGAGCTCTACCAGGCTCGTTACATTTTTCTTACATGTCGACGTATGAGGAAGATTATTACATTTTAACATGGTAATATTATCCCATGCCAGTAACGAGGTTTCGATCTAGCAGTCTGTAAACCTGACAAGACATTTCCATTTGTCCGCTGGCATTTTTATGTTTAAATTAATTCTTGCTTCAATTCATGCTTGTGCTGATTACAATTGTGGAAAGTGTAGTCCCTTTGATTTGTCTTTCACATTTCCACTTTAAGCAGTTCCATTACAGCTCCTGCGCTCATTAGTCATGCACATATTATGAATATAGGAACCGAATATATTGAAACAAGTCTGGGTATTGTGATGTCTTTAGAGGACGGGATCGTGAGGTGAGGCGTGGGTGCACAAATCAAGACGCCAGGCGAAGGTTTTGTTAAATCCAAGTCTTTGTAATTTGGTTCTTTGAAATCAAACAAAAGGCAAAACTTAACTCCACCACCCGTCGGTGTACACAACAAACATAATGTCCCGGACTCTCTCTAGTTCCCTGCCGGCTCATCAGCTTCATCCTTTTCAGCTGGGCGGCTGCCTTCTTCCGCCTGCACTGCTGAGTGGGAATTGTAGTCTTTCACCCCGGCTGGTTGTAGTCCCTGCTGCAACCACCGGGAGGGAATGTACCTCCCATTAAGCACTCTTCCTCTGATGACATCACATTTCCCCCTCCACTGGCTTGAGGCCTCCGCAGGACCAGACAAGGCCCACAGGACATCTCGTCGTGAGAGGGCATCTGCATTCCCGTGGTTCCGGCCTGCCCTGTGCACAACACAGAAGTTAAAAGCTTGAAGGCTGAGAAACCATCTTGTTACCCGACTGTTGGTTTCCTTATTTCTTGCCATCCACTGCAAAGGTGCATGGTCCGTGACCAGTGTGAATTTCCGCCCCCTGAGGTAATAGCGCAGGGTTTCGAGGCCCACTTAACTGCCAGACATTCTTTCTCCAGTGTAGAGTATCTCTTCTCATGGGACAATAGCTTTCTGCTACTGTACAGGATGGGGTGCTCCTCCCCCTGCTGTACCTGGGAGAGTACTGCGCCCAGACCTACTTCTGAGGCATCTGTCTGCACCACAAACTCGCTGTTAAAGTCTGGAACGGCGAGCACGGGGTGGGAACACAAGGCCTTCTTGAGGTTCATGAAGGCCTCCTCTGCCTCCTGGGACCACTTCATCATTCGGGGCTGTTTCTTAGCCGTTAGGTCTGTTAGAGGGGCAACAAGATCAGAAAAATTAGGAACAAAGCGTCTGTAGTAGTTGGCCAGCCCTATAAAAGACATCACTTGTCTTTTTGTGACAGGGCGCGGCCAGTCTTGGATGGCCCTCAATTTGGCCTCTTGCGGTTTGACTAGTCCCCGCCCGATTGTGTATCCGAGGTACTTGGTCTCGCTATAGGCTAACCTACACTTGCTGGGGTTAGCTGTGAGACCTGCTTCACGAAGGGCTTCCAGCACCTTCTGTACTTGGGGCAAATGACTTTCCCAATCTCTGCTATGTATCACGATGTCATCTAAGTAGGCTGCTGCATACTTCGTGTGGGGCCGCAGGACCCTGTCCATGAGCCGTTGGAAGGTGGCAGGGGCTCCGTGCAGCCCAAATGGTAATTTGGTGTACTGAAAGAGCCCCTCACTTGTTGCAAAGGCCGTTTTCTCCTTGGAGGCTGGGGAAAGCGGGACTTGCCAGTATCCCTTTGTGAGATCCAGCGTTGTGATAAAGCGAGCCATTCCCAGACGATCAATCAATTCGTCCACTAGGGGCATGGGGTAAGCATCAAACTCTGATATCTCATTTAGCTTTCGAAAGTCATTGCAGAACCGAGGTGACATATCAGGTTTGGGGACCAGTACGATGGGGCTAGCCCAGGCACTATGTGACTCTTCAATAACACCCAGCTGCAGCATCTTTTTAACCTCCTCCTGAATTGTTATCTTATGTGCCTCTGGCACTCTGTAGGGACGCTGATTCACTACTTTACCCGGCTTGGTGCGGATTTCATGTACAGCGAGGTGCGTTGTGCCGGGCTTAGCTGAGAATACCTCTCTGTTACGATCCACTTGCTCCATGCACTCCTGTCGTTGCTGGGGGGACAGATCCGGGCCCATCATTATGACCTCCCTCGGTGCAGCTCCTGTGTCTTTTGGGGGTAAACAGCTTAATAGGACGTCTGCAGCGTGCCATTTCTTCAACAGGTTTACGTGGTACAGCTGTTCTGGTTTCCTCCTCCCTGGCTGCTTTACTCTGTAGTTCACTTCTCCTACTCTTTCAATGATTTCATAAGGTCCCTTCCATGTTGCTAAAAATTTACATTCAGCGGTGGGTACCAGTACCAGGACCCGGTCTCCTGGCCTGAACTCTCTGGGCTGCGCAGGGCGGTTGTAGGACGCTTGCTGTTCTTTCTGAGCTTTTTCCATGTGCTCTCTGACAATAGGATAAATGGCACTCATTCTGTCTTTCATGGCCTCCACATGCTCGATAACTGTGCGGTGAGGACAAGGCTGTTTTTCCCAGGATTCTTTCGCCAGGTCCAGGATCCCCCTGGGTTTGTAAGAGTACAAGAGCTCAAAAGGTGAGAAGCCTGTAGAGGCTTGGGGAACCTCCCTCACGGCAAACATCAGGTAGGGGAGGAGTTGATCCCAATTACGGCCATCTTTTTCAATTGTCTTCCTCAGCATCATTTTAAGAGTCTTGTTGAACCTCTCTACCAGTCCGTCCGTTTGTGGATGGTATACTGACGTTCTGAGGTGCTTGATCTTTAGGAGGGAGCACAGGCCTTTGGTGACACGCGACATAAAAGGGGTTCCCTGATCTGTCAGTATCTCTTTTGGAAGTCCCACTCTACTGCTTAGGAGGAACAGTTCTTTTGAGATCTGCTGGGCTGTAGCCTTTCTGAGGGGTATAGCCTCGGGGTACCGGGTAGCATAGTCCACTAGGACCAGAATATACTGATAACCCCGAGCACTTTTGGGTAGGGGACCCACAATATCTAACCCAATCCTTTCAAAGGGGACCTCAATGATGGGGAGGGGAATCAGGGGATTTCTAAATGAGGGTCGAGGGGCCACAAGCTGACATTCTGGACAACTTCTGCAATAGTTTTCCACTTCCTTGTGAATGCCTGGCCAGAAGAACCGCTGAAGAATCCTATCTTTGGTCTTTTCCATTCCTAGATGGGCACCAAGCAGGTGTGTATGGGCCAATTGTAACACAGTAGAGCGAAAGGATTTCGGCACTAACAGCTGCTCTGTTACTTCCTCTCGCACTTCGATTACTCGGTACAGTAGGCCATTCTTCACAGCAAAATGAGGGTAAGTTAACCTGTCTCCCTGGTCTTGGTCCACCCCTTCAATTACTCTCACACTTTGTAACGCATTTCTTAATGTGGGGTCATTGAGTTGAGCAGTACCATACTGGCCTGTGAGTGGGGCCTCAGCTGTTGGTCTTCCTTCCTCGCTTGATGACGGCTGGTGGCTTCCTTGGGGCGTCCTCAGTGGAGTGGAAGAGGTTAAGGTCAAGAAGATGACTTCGTCCAGTCGCTCGCTGGTGTTGGCGCTGGCCATGGCGCTCTCCGTTGTGGAAATAACCTCGGCAGAGACGCTGTGTGGGCGAGAGCTGGTGGATGCGCTGCAGTTGGTATGTGAAGACAGAGGCTTCTATTTCAGTAGGCCAACCAGCAGGGGTAGCAACCGGCGCAACCAGAACCGTGGGATCGTAGAGGAGTGTTGTTTCCGTAGCTGTGACCTCAACCTACTTGAGCAGTACTGTGCCAAACCCGCCAAGTCCGAAAGGGACGTGTCGGCCACCTCTCTGCAGGTCATACCCATGATGCCCGCATTCTCCACCACTGTGATGTCTTTAGAGGACGGGATCGTGAGGTGAGGCGTGGGTGCACAAATCAAGACGCCAGGCGAAGGTTTTGTTAAATCCAAGTCTTTGTAATTTGGTTCTTTGAAATCAAACAAAAGGCAAAACTTAACTCCACCACCCGTCGGTGTACACAACAAACATAATGTCCCGGACTCTCTCTAGTTCCCCGCCGGCTCATCAGCTTCATCCTTTTCAGCTGGGCGGCTGCCTTCTTCCGCCTGCACTGCTGAGTGGGAATTGTAGTCTTTCACCCCGGCTGGTTGTAGTCCCTGCTGCAACCACCGGGAGGGAATGTACCTCCCATTAAGCACTCTTCCTCTGATGACATCACAGTATTTAAGAATGAGGCTACCTGGCTACCACTGACCTGACTGGTGCCCAATAAAACTAATTTACTGCTAACTTATGTGACACTTAAATTCACCAAACCTGGCATCGTAAAATATATGTTTTCATCCTACAAAACAGAGTTGGTCGATTAAGTTTTGAGGGAAACATTTGCGGATTACGGATTACATTTTTTATTTATTTTTTACATTTGAAATACATCTCTATATATAGTCTGTTTATGTCCCATGTGAAACCAAGTCAACGTAAACTCATCTAGATCTACGTCCGGAGTTGAAATAATGTAACAAACGTAGTTATGTTAAGCCAAGCCGCGATGGTTTTACCGAATCTAACCAAGGATAAACATAAGGATGCAATTGAGTTTATTTGTTTTAATCCGTTACCGTGATGTCTGCAAGATGTTTTAAAAGGCTTTCGTACTGAGGTATTGTTTTGTTAGCCTGATGCAATATTTACTTTGGCTATATTACATTTATTTAATGTTCCTCATGTTGATGAACATCGTCTCTTTTCACAACTGCTTTTTAAGTTTTGATGCGTCTTTTTACTGCCTAACATTGGGTTGTATGAGATCATGGTACAATATATAGATTGAGTGCTGACCAACACTCCTGCTTTTTATTCATTCATTTATAAAATCTCATTGTATGTTTGGCATGTTTCTTAATCTGTAGTTCAAACTGGAATGACGTGTCCCTGTACTTTGACCAAACCACTCCCAAATCGATAAGAGTGGCCCTTGGCGTCTGATACGGGGTCTTTATGAGATTTACTGAGCTTTCAACTAACTACTATAAACCCACGTTGACTTATATTCCCATTCCATAATATGATTAACTCTTGTGCTCCCATATAGAAGAAGTTTTAGAAATCATTTTGAATGTGATAGCATAGCGGGAAACGTGTTTGAGAGAAAGCCGTACCGAACAACCCCGTCTAGTTAAACCTTCAACAAGTTATAGAATATTTATTAACGATAAAATCACATAATAGACCCTTTTTGAATACACCTGCGGAAGTTGGGTCACTGATGCTACGACAACATGTGTGTGTGTGTATGAGTGTGTTAATATACCTGAAAATCAACCCGTGTGTGTACATCCATGTTGCTGAGCATGCAGAGTTTAGAATATAAAGTATGGATTGGCACGTTGTGTGTGTTTGTTTGCATGTTATGGAGATGTGTGGTTATAAGAGTGCGTCTCTCAGTCGGCGACACTTCATCATGTGTGCTTGTGTGTGTGTGTGACACGCTAGCAGCCCCACTTGGCCAGCTGACAGGCCGCTGTCTGATTATAAAGGCACTTTGCTGGTATTAATATTAATGCCACTCCATTTTATTCAGGATGTCTGCCTGCCACTCCGATGAGACTGCACTTTACCGCTTTAAATGGTATTTGTGTTTGACAGGAGGTGTGTGTTGGAGTGTGTATACATGCATACTGATTCATGTGTGTTCGCCTGTGGGTCTCCGGCACAAATGCACTTGTCAGAAATAAATACATCTTCTAGTCCATTAGCACCAGGGCAGTTTTAAAAACTTGACCCCCTGTATTTTTAAATAAAATTATCTTTATTTCACCCGTGCATGTTTTTTTTTAGGTTTTAAAAAGATTTTTGTGACAAAGGGATCACCCCCAATGCCAGAACATGCAAAGTGTGTTGGGAATTATTTAGGATTCGAAGCAACGAGCCAGTGAAGGGTCAAGCTGGAGCGGCACTTGTGTCACATTAGTGAGATACATTTTGGAATTTGACTAGCCTAATGACTCATGCGATTTGTTCGCTGCAGTATCTTTTTTGTTATGAGTACTTTAAATCAGAACGCAAATATTTGGTGGCAAAAAAGCGACGTTCCTTTTCAAAAGAAGGTCGATATTTCTGAGCTGTCACACAGCAAATAAAGTCTTCAACCAATCACGTTGTGCTTCACGGACCGACTCAGAACTTACTCTATAGTGCTCAACAACACAGAGGCGGCAAACTGTATTATTTCTTTCAAACTTGATCAAGGCCAGCTCCACTTCCTTCTTTCTTAACTTTCACAATAAAAGCTCTATAAAAATAGAGACAAGACAGATGAAAAAAAGATAAGTGTGAAGACTTTATCATCACATAGCATCAGTTAATAATGAAAAGTATTTGGCGCTTGGACTCTATAAAGAGATTTGTAATTGAGGGGCAGTAAGATGAACCCCCCCGTGGAGGTGGTGGTGGTGGGTGGTGAGGCTGATAAAATGATGAGTTGATCAATCTGCGACTGGGTGGAGATGGAAAGGATGTATATATTTATATATATATACCATTAAGAAGAGAGAGGGGAGAGTGATATACTGGAGAGGAAAGGGGAGAGAAAAGAGGAGACGATTCAACCAAGGACCCTAATTGGATCTGAACCAGGGCTGCTGAGGTGCATAGGGTGCTCTAGCATGTGAGATATCTGGGTACCCCAGATTTATATATATATATATATACATAAATATATACACTACCGTTCAAAAGTTTGGGATCACTTAGAAATGTCCTTATTTTTCAAAGAAAAGCATTGTTTTTTTCAATGAAGATAACATTAAATCTATCAGAAATACACTCTATACATTGTTAATGTGGTAAATGACTATTCTAGGTGGAAACGTCTGGTTTCTAATGAAATATCTCCATAGGTGTATAGAGGCCCATTTCCAGCAACTATCACTCCAGTGTTCTAATGGTACATTGTGTTTGCTAATCGCCTTAGAAGACTAATGGATGATTAGAAAACCCTTGAAAACCCTTGTGCAATTATGTTAGCACAGCTGAAAACTGTTTTGCTGATGAGAGAAGCTATAAAACTGGCCTTCCTTTGAGCTAGTTGATTATCTGGAGCATCACATTTGTGGGTTCGATAACTCTCAAAATGGCCAGAAAAAAATAACTTTCATGTGAAATTCGCCAGACTATTATTGTTCTTAGAAATGAAGGCTATTCCATGCGAGAAATTGCAAAGAAACTGAAAATTTCCTACAGCGGTGTGTACTACTCCCTTCAGAGAACAGCACAAACGGGCTCTAACCAGAGCAGAAAGAGAAGTGGGAGGCCCCGGTGCACAACTCAGCAAGAAGACAAGAACATTAGAGTCTCTAGTTTGAGAAATAGACGCCTCACAGGTCCTCAACTGGCAGCTTCTTTAAATGGTACCCGCAAAACGCCAGTGTCAACGTCGACAGTGAAGAGGCGACTCCGGGATGCTGGCCTACTAGGCAGAGTGGCAAAGAAAAGCCATATCTGAGACTGGCCAATAACAGAAAAGATTGGTATGGGCAAAAGAACACAGGCATTGGACAGAGGAAGATTGGAAAAAGGTGTTATGGACAGATGAATCCAAGTTTGAGGTGTTTGGATCACACAGAAGAACATTTGTGAGACGCAGAACAGGTGAAAAGATGCTGGAAGAGTGCCTGACACCATCTGTCAAGCATGGTGGAGGTAATGTGATGGTCTGGGGCTGCTTTGGTGCTGGTAAAGTGGGAGATTTGTACCAGGTAAAAGGGATTTTAAATAAGGAAGGCTATCACTCCATTTTGCAACGCCATGCCATACCCTGTGGGCAGCGCTTGATTGGAGCCAATTTCCTCCTCCAACAGGACAATGACCCAAAGCACACCTCCAAATTGTGCAAGAACTATTTAGGGAAGAAGCAGGCAGCTGGTATGCTGTCTGTAATGGAGTGGCCAGCACAGTCACCAGATCTCAACCCCATTGAGCTGTTGTGGGAGCAGCTTGACCGTATGGTCCGCAAGAAGTGCCCATCAAGCCAATCCAATTTGTGGCAGGTGCTTCAGGAAGCGTGGGGTGAAATTTCAACAGATTACCTCAACAAATTAACAGCTAGAATGCCAAAGGTCTGCAATGCTGTAATTGCTGCAAAAGGAGCATTCTTTGACTAAAGCAAAGTTTGAAGAAAAAAATGAATACTTCAAATAAAAATCTTTATTTCTAACCTTGTCAATGTCGACTATATTTTCTATACAATTTTGCAACTCATTTGATAAATAAAAGTGTGAGTTTTCATGGAAAACACGAAATTGTCTGGGTGATCCCAAACTTTTGAACGGTAGTGTATATTTAAATAAAGATTTGTAGATCTGAGTGATTGTTACCAGAAAGAGGTGAATGTAATGTTGAGATCATCTATGGCCTGAAACACATGTATATAGAATCTGAGCAAGGCCCCTGAACGGATCGAGCAATTTCACTGCCACCTGAAAGGTTGCCGTGACAACTTGAGTGGCAGCTGACTGTGTGATGCTATCGCATTAATCTCAAAGAGAAATGCTCTCATTAAGGACAGCTGATGACTGATTTAGACATGAGTGAGGCGTTTGTGTTTCCGTTGCCGGCCCCGACATGAGAGCCTCTGCGTCAGGTATCTCCCATCATGCAGATTACATCAAATCTGGACGAGAGGAAGAGAACCACCGACTGATGTCCTTCAACGGCCCACGGATGGAGATGAGTCACAACTTCAGAGTCGAGACAAATACACCGGTTCACTATGGAAGAGAGTTGATGTTATGCCCCCTGGGCATGCTCACTGTGGTTTGTGAGGAGGTCGGCAATGACCAGGGCACTTTGCTTAAATGAGGCCGACGTGAGCCTACGGACTTCATGAGCTGCGCCGCTATGGGTAAATGGACCTGTACAGCACTTTTCTAGTGTCATCATTCAGACTACCTCTCACGACGTTGTCACGCGGTGAGGCTCAGGTGCAGAGAGACATGTTGGACTCCAGGTTTGAGTGAAACAAAAAACACTTTACTTCGGAAAAAGATAAAACATAAAAAGTCTGGCTTGAAAGCAACTACAAAAACCACTAGGAATCACAATGCGAAGAAAGACTGAGCGTGAGACATCGAAACAGAGCCACTACGAGACTGAGATAAAGACAACAAACCGACAAGAGAAAGACTGGCACAATATATAGGGGGAAAAACACAGGTGTACGGCATTAGACAATCAGGGAGACAGGAGTGGCTGAGTGCAGGGGAAGGGAATTAACCAATCAAGGAGACAGAGGAGTGGCTGAGGGCAGGTGAAGGGAATGAAACAATCAAGACAGAGGAGACACAGAGGAGAAACAGAGGAGACATCAAGGAGACACAGAGGAGAAACAGGAGAATACGGAACAGGGCGTTATACGACCATGCAAGGTGCCACATACCCATCAGGAGTCCAATTAACCGTTCACAACGAACCTAACTCAGTAAATGTAGTACCTAACATCCACACACAGGAGACACAGCTACAGGAGCAATTTGGGGTTCAATTCAATTCAGTTTATTTTGTATAGCCCAAAATCACAAATGAGCCTTTAGAGGGCTTTACAGTCTGTACACATACGACACCCCTGTCCCAGGACCTCACATCAGATCAAGAAAAACTCAAGTGTCTTGCACACAGAGACATCAACATGGACTAGCGGAGCCGGGGATCGAACTGCCAATCCTTTGATTGAAAGATGCTCCTCCCCTTCCAGTGAACCACAGTCGCCCAAGGAGAGCCACAGTTGGCATTAACCAGAAAACATAATACAAGCTCACAATAACACCTGTTGTAGGAGGGAGAAGGCTACATTAAGGTACGTTAAGGTAAGGTAAAGTTAGCCTGTAGAGGGCGTTTATGGAAAAAGACGCGTGATTGTCGGTTATGAGGGCGAAAAGTTGTGTTCACAAGGCAAATGCTGGATACGCCGATGCCTTCAGGAAACAGAAGGGTTAAACACGTCCTGGCTGCATGCGTCTCAAACGACCCTGATGTATAAACCCTGAGAGGAGAGGTAGGTTAATTAAGGCCCACCACTGTTACAGAATTTACATCTGACATTCAATGTATCAGGCAGAGACAAACTCGTTTTGCCGCTGTTAGGTATTTATTGATGTTCTTTTAAAAAGAAAATACAGCTTCACTGACAGGTTTGTTATTCTATTTTCCCATTTGCAATTGTTAGCTAGCTGACGTTCCCTCGGATGCAGTGACACCAAAGCGTGTCGCAATGATTAATGATGGCAGGCAGTGATGATGAGAGTACGCAGATTATGTATTTTTGGTCATTACAGCTGAAAGTGGTATCACACATACGTATGCATGTGTAAAGATTGTAAAGCCCTCTGAGGCAATAATTTCAATTTGTAATTATGGGCTGGACAAAATAAACTGAATTGAATTAAATTACAGCCCTCTTTCGTTCTTTTTTTGTTTTGTTGGGAAGGTGGTCTTTGAAAGTTAAGGCCTTGAGTTACACAAGTTGAGAACCTCTCTCATAGCAACACTGTACCTCACACAGACTGCCAGATGCTGCCGTGGGTCAGTAGGATCCTAATCGTTGGTCTTCTGCTGCGCACTTTAAAAAAAAAGTGTTGCATATTTGCATCACTGCCGGTATGGATAGTGTGTGTGGACATGCATCTGCATTTGAGGCTGTAGGAGTTTTTTTTTTAAAAGCAGAAAGCCATTTTGTTTGAGGACGGATAAAGAATTGATCTATCAGACAGAGATTTGCTAGTGGCTTCTTAAGCTGGTAGCACCCGACCACACGGACACACACTCCCCCGTGTATGTTGTTTTTCTCTTGTTGTTGGTTGCAGTGTAGGTCGTCCCCTCCTCTGTCTGACATCTGGGAAGTCTCTCTCTCCATCCATTACAGCCGTCCTGGGACAGAAACCCTTCAACACCAGCGTGCCTCGCATGAACATGTAGTGTGCACACACACACACACACACACACAGACATTAATCCAAGCAAACACAAACTAATGGCAATGCACTGATGTCAAACATGCACACAGACCTGTAAGTAATGCACACAAAGAAAATGCAGCAACACATATACACACATGTGTGTTCATCATTTGCATTTCCTGCTTATCGTAGGCAGATAATTCACAAGAAAACAAACAAACAAAACTGAAAAACATGGTTGTTGCCAATAGATCTTACATAACTCTCTTATCCCTGTGGACTTCAACACATTGGGGTGGTGAAGCGTCTTCAACGGTCGGAAGAGTGATGGGGAGAGGAGCAAGTGTCACCTTCCAAACAACGCAAACAAAAATCAACACATTTGTCCTCGTATCAACAAACTTTGGGTCAAATTCACAAAAGGATTGTGCTGCTTTTGCGGCTAGTAAACCGGCATAAACAAGACAAAAATAAGAGAAATGGAAACAGTGATCTTAAAATCATTAAAAATAAGCACTTGAACCTTGCAGGACATACATATGAGAATAACAGCAACTAGCCTAAATGCAACAGAAACAGAAACACATTCTGGCTCCATGGTGGGACCACGATGTCCCGCACATCGAGACTCTTTAACTTCCTGTCATACCGAACAACCGTAGCACTGGGACAACTATCGAAGAGAGTAGCACACGGCTCTCGCCTTCTCTCGCCTGTATCGAGTGAGGAGGAGCTGGAGCCCAGAGGCATGACCAACAGACTGACTCCACAATTAACCCTCGCGGAAATCGATCTTCATCACCTGTTCGTGCTCCTCTTTTTGCATCACGGGCTGCAAAGTGTTAACACTGACCGGTACTAAAGCACATCTGCATGCAGAGAATGAAATTACACGTCCTGACATTAGAATACTGTCATGAGACATGAACGCAAAAATGAATTATTCTCATCTGTCATCTGTTGCGGTTTACCCCGGGCGGTACGCAGCACGTTGCTCCCTCAGGATCTTTCCTCTACTTTACACTCTTGTGAATCACAAGTCTCCTGCTGACTTGGGTCCCGTACGCTGGCCATCTACCAGCGTGGACCTTGGCCAGAGAAAAAGGAAATCGAAACCCTCGCCTCCATAAATTACCGCGGGGCACGGGAGGTCACTCGCCAACGAGGTGACTCTTTTGGGGAGGCGTGTCTGAACAGGAACGAACCGGTCAGCATGCGCGTTCCGCCCTCGTGCTGCTGCAGCACCTGCATTTTCACTCAGTGCATGAATAAAGTGTTTTCTTATACTTTAGGGATGCACCAGTCCAGTCTGCCGAATCACCATCGAACCAATATGGACCTTCAGTCATATGCAGATGTGACCAATCCACATTTGATACAGTTTATATTATGAAAGTCGTGAGTCGTGGTGGGCTGAAACTTCAGTTTTGAGTGCCGTGGCCTCATTTATTCTTGAGGTGCGTTCACACCAAAAGCGACACTATTTTTCGCGTCGCCCAAAACGCGTGAGCTTACTCGCTCGACGATTCACCGTGTTCACGCCATGAGCGTCGAGACGCTCCGCGAGGGGCGGGGCTTATCTCCGTGTCTCGTCTCCGTGTCTCGTCTCCGTAAAGACCGTTATCATCTCCTTCATCCACCAGAATAACTAACCACTAGTTCTGCTTTATATTTGTTGTGGACGTCCCACACACTAACCCCCTCGTGTTTGGGTTGATGACATCACCCGTAGGCTCACTCAGCTCGGTCACTTTCACCGATGAAGTTACTGTTACGTCTGAAAGACTTCCGCTTTCAGCGTTACGAGAGCGGAACTCAAGAGCTGATTGGCCCGAGTTGCGAGTTGCAATATTTCAACTCGGGGCGAAAATTGCGCCGCTGTAAACGCGTCGCCCCAAACGCCCCAAACGCGCCGCCCGGGAAAATATTGCATCTATCGCAGCCACACGCGTCTGTACGTTGACTTTTCATGGGATTCGGTCGCGCGAAAAAATAGTTTCGCTTTTGGTATGAACGCACCTTTAGTTCTGTGCAGTGTGGTATACAGCTTTTAACTTCAGGAATAAAAAGAGCACTGGTTTCAGATCAGCTGTCAGCGTCGGTTGGCGTTTGAGCCAAAAGCACATGCGTAGGGAGAGAAAACAGCAGGAAGAGCATCTCTAATCTCACAGTGTGGTCAGGTGGTGTGTCAGTCCCTAAAATGGAAGAAACAAGAGCATAGGACAATCTCATCTAGGAGGATAGAGAAAGATCAATGTCACATGCTTCAGTAGACAGTTCAGTTCATACATTTAATAAGATACACCATTTCCAATTTCATGCGTTTAGCGATTTTTGCTGCTATATAGCCTGACTGGGTCTGAACAAGTAGCTCAGGCTGTTGTACCGCGTTCACAGCGACACCTAATTCATCGATATCCCACAAAATCTAGTTATTTCAAACTAAACCATGTATTTTTGTTTGCTATGAAGGCATCATTTTATTTTGAAGGGACTATCTGCAAATAAGGAGTGAAAATTGACAAATTGCACTTTGAAAAATGAAGCGTATCTTGTTTATAAGATATCATACAAAGTGTTGTTTGAGGATATGTTGAGTATCAAAAGCTAATGTTAGCAATAGTTCTGTGTGTCCGAAAGTGAATTGTAATTAGTATTTTTTTGCTTCTACTATATGTCCCCGGTGAACACTGATCAGCATTTCATTGTACACTACATTGCTCTACGTTGCAACCTCTTTACAATAATCCACCGCGTTCTTGTCTCAGAAATTCTAATCTATATTTCCACTTCTGATCTGGTTGCACCTGATTTGTACCAAGTGATTATTTTGGAGACATTTTTTTTTTCAGTGAACGGCATGAATTTGTGGCTTTACAGTGGTTGGTTGAGAAAAATAATTCAAAAAGAATGATCGCAACAGAAGAAAAGAAACATAATCTCCACAGCTCAAGGTATATTGAGTACCACAACGTTAATTAATCAAACTTGATCTTGAAATAACGTTTGTAAAGCTCAGAACAGAGCAGATAGATGGGACGTGTCAACGTAAAAATATCTGAAGGGCTAACCCTGAACATTACAAACCTGTAGCACAAGGAGGAGCAACCACACGTCCTGTGTTTGAAGGACTGACCCCATCCTTTTCATCTGTCTGTCCTCATGAAAACCTCCACCCGCTGACCACCACCTCTCCATTCTGTTTTGGCAGCGAGTTTGTGTACAAATATTTATTAAATCACCAAATTGAGTTACTTGTTCTGTACATTTTATCTCCCCAACATGGTCTCAATGTCAGGTTCTTGTGACGGGGTGAGGCGCAGGTGCAGAGACCCAGCCTGGATGCAAAATAAATAACAAAAAAGCACTCTTTAATGAGGCAAAACAATTTACAAAAAAACAAGGTCCAAAAGGGGCAGGCAGAGGATCGTCGGTCAGGGCAGGCAGGGTCGAAGCAGGCAGGATCAGATACGACAGACAGGACGACGGGAAAAAGACACGGAACTAGAGACGACAATCCGACAGCAGACAAGGGAAAGACTGACACAATATATAGGGGGGGAAACAGGTGTACCACATCAGACAGTAACGAGACAAGAGTGGCTGAGGGCAGGTGCATGGAATTAAACAATTAAGACAGAGAAGACACGGAACACAGGAGAAACAGAACAGGGTGTTACACTCAATGTTCTTTTGAACCCTTTTGCACACGGTCAGGAATTAAAATGTGGCCAATGACCTTTGACCCCTTCAAAGTTAGCGATTAGCTGGGTTAAACATAGTGGAGCATTTTGCAGCAAAAGCAACAGATATTGTACGGAGGAGTAGGGGAGACCAACAACAGAGCTACAGGGAGAGGCTTAAACGCCTCAGATGGCCACTGACACAACTCTACTGGATGTGTCAGTCGGCAGCTCTTCATCATATCAACTTAAAGCTGAGGTCGGCAACCGTGGACAAATCAGCAAGAATTAGTTATGTTTTGAAAGTATCCAACCAATGATAGCAGCTAGCAGCACTGGATCCAAAATTCGCTCAATCTAGCGAGAACTTTCCAAAGATGGCAACTCCTTCCCTTTCTAAATGTCTAAATAATTCTAAAACACATTTCCTTCGTTAAGCTTTAAAAGGTAGTCATGTGTTCACAGCTCCTTTGCGCTGCCCCTAGTGGTTAAAAGTGATTAATTCATGCGTGTGATGTATTAGAGATTCACAGTTTCACCACAGATACACTAACGGCGCCGCACACAGCAACATGTGTAAACATATCAAGGCTGCTTGTTGGTTCTTTTGTCTTTTTGATCGGAGGTGTAGTTCTCCCGATGAAATAAGAGCAGAGAACATGAAAGAACAAACGACAGGCTTGTTGGCAACGACGGGTGAACACAGCAAACAGGTAAACAGGCTGTGTGTATTTCCAGCTCTTAATGTTCTTTATCTTCAAACAACCCTTTATCACCCGCTCTGAGCGTGTGTGTATGTGTGTGTGTGAACCATCCAGCGTTCTTTTGGCTGTCACACAGACCGTGTTTACTGGCTTAGTCGGACTGAAATCAAATTATCCGTTTCATGTAAACACCTTTGTTCGACTGTATGCGGTCCGACTACGATCCGATTAACACCCCTGGATAACTCGATCCGATCCGGTTGATAATTCGACTATCGCGGCATGTAACGGTGAATTGGATTAGGAACTGGACTTTGCGTCTTTGCGCATGCTTGAGATCCGCCGCCTCCTCCTCCTCCCATGTCGTGACCCGGAAGTCGAAAGAGACGATAAGTTGTCACTGCCGGGAGCCTGGCCGGCAGAAAACAAACAAACAACGCTATGGAGAACACAAGAGCCACCACACATTTCTGGACCGAAGAGCAGACAGAATTTATGCTTAATGTATTGAAGGAGTTGAACATACTAAAGTTCATGGTTCTTTCTCGAAATGTTGATGTTGTTGTTGTTGGTTGTTGGTGGTGGTGAAGAGGTCAAGCGGAAATGGCTGTATCACCACGAGTTGTAATGAAAACAGCGCCACCTATCGTGTCGGATATGACATGCTTTCGGCCAATGATTCGAATTACTCACTGCCATGTATATTGGGATAATAGCAGATCCCCCAAAAGATAGCAGTCCGACTAAAGCAAGATTCGAATTATACCATCATGTAAACGCACTGACAGAAGACTTTAGGAATGATTGTGTGTAATCCAAAGCATGATCAGCATTGTGATAACTTGTTTCTTTCCTAGACAGTAGAGGTACAAACCCCTCATTCTCATGACAAAATACCATTGGCTAAATTTGTACCCACAATGCAGCGGTAAATGTGCCTTTGCCTGCTAAATAGGGACTCAGATGGATATTGTTGCCAGCAACACAAGCTACATTTACATCCGTCTGTCAATTTGTTTACGATGTGTCACACACAAGGGTTTGGGGTTAATGTCGTACGTGTTCTGCGATGATCAAAACAAATAAGACATGTATGCTCTTTCAAAGGCTCAAATGTGCCGTTTAATGGCATTGCAGCTGTAATGGTTTGGATTGAGATAACATGCACAGTGATTTCCTTAGGGAACTTTTGTAAAGCTACTGTATTCTTTGACATGTGTAACAGGTTTTTGGCAGTCACAGGTAGGGTTCTCCCCAAGCAACCCTGTATCACAAAAATTACGTTCCCCCAGACCTAAAATGCAATTTGCAGTTACGTTTGACTGAAACGTATTTCTCTCCAAATTACGTTTGACTGAAACGTATTTCTCTCCAGATTACGTTTGTATTTGACGTATTATAATAACAAATACGTCTCTGATCAACGTATCTTTGCCGTTTGTTATCTCTCTTTTCTACAATGCTGTTATGAATTGTAAAAAGCGTCCTCTAGTCTTATTTATTATTATGTTATATGTTGTTTCGCCTGCGTATTCTGACAGCAATAAGCGTTGTCGGATCATATGAATTGGCGTGAAGACTTACTGCTGGTGACTCTCCTTTATTTTCTTTTTTTTGGTGACAATACATTAATTAAAACTCGTAAACTATCACCACCTCATCACCACCTTAACAGAGTCAGTCCCATACGGGTCAAATCAACTATTAAACTTGTTATAAAATGCGCATCTGTCCGTAAACTATACCATAAAGTTCGCATTTTAACCTAAAAAAAAGTGCGCTTCCTTGTTACCTTTCAAAATAAAAGTCCGATTTGTCTGTTAAGCGGAAGTAGTATAAAACGTCTATATTTATTCAAACAATACAATATAAAAGGCATACATCAAAATCAATAAGGAAAATGCTGAACAGTCAAACAACTCAAAACAATAAACCCTTCATGGGGTTATTTACAGGGCGTGTTTACTTCTCATCAAACAAAAAGAGCAGGTATCTGGAAAAATCTGGGAAATAATTTGGGAATTGTTAATAAAACATGATTTACCCTTCAACTTCCACTGATATGCATGCAAACTAATACATCGCTTCACACACACACACACTGACAGAAACACATAGACACTCACATACGTACACACACACACACACAGGCAGAGACACACACATACTCACACACACAGACACACACTCTCATACGCACACACTCTTACACACACACACACACACACACACACACTCACACACACAGAATGACAGACACACACAGACACACACACACACACAGAATGACACACACACAGACACACACTCTCACACACAGACACACACTCAGACACACACATACAGACACTCACATACATACAAACACAGGCAGAATCACACACACCCACACACCACACACACACAAACACGCACACACACGCATACTCTGCAGACTGACCTTTGACCTCCCAATTGTCTCTCAGATATAACCCTTCTGCTATATATTAAATATATTATATTTACCTAAATATAAGACTTTGAGGTCATGGGGAATCCTCAAAAGATTCACAAGAGAAAATTGTCACCGTGCCAATAACCCTTGTACGATCCTTAAAACCAGTCTTTTAGTTAATTTTGCACACTTTCAATCAACTTAAAGATCTGGATTCTTTTCAGATTCAAAGAAGGGCATCTGAATATGATATACCCTACAGTTTTGGACCGATAGCACTGAGCTAAGGGCCCCAAAAACAGGTCTAAAGGGTCAAATTGGGCCTTATTCTCTTAAATTTGCATATTTTTTGACAAGTGCAAAAATGGCCATAATCTCCTAAATATTAGTCCTGGAAATCCCAAATTGAACACAGACACTCAGGACAGAGCCTACAATGAGGTGATGGGGTGAAATTTCCTCCGAAACACCCACAAGAGTTAATTGGCTGTCTGAAATCCAGGACTTGAAGAAGGTGTGTGGTTTAATAAATCTGAGACCCTGTTGTGAGTTTGGGCTGATTTTAGCTTTTTTTCTTCTAAACATGTCAGAGCTTAGCTTTCTTTTGCAGGTTGTAGCCACTCCCAAATGGGTCCCAACCATGTAGGCTGGCCACATATAGCACTTAGCATCCCTGCTTGGGAAGGGTTTAAATACCCGGAAAAAAACAAAATTCCTTCCTTCAAAGGTTAACAACTCCTCAAATGTTTGTACTATATGAACAATTTCAATTGCATTCTACCCCATTTGGGAGTGGCTACAACCTGGAAAAGAAAGCTAAGCTCTGACATGTTTACCCAATTTGACCATTTGGACCTGTTTTTGGGGCCCTTAGCTCAGAGCTATCGGTCCAAAACTGTAGGGTATTCATATTCAGAGGCCCCTCTTTGAATCTGAAAAGAATCCAGATCTTTAAGTTGATTGAAAGTGTGCAAAATTAACTGGTTTTAAGGATCGTACAAGGGTTATTGGCATGGTGACAATTTTCTCTTGTGAATCTTTTGGAGGGGATTCCCCTCACGACCTCAAAGTCTTATAGTTAGGTAAATATAATATATTTAATATATAGCAGTAGGGTTATATCTGAGAGACAATTGGGAGGTCAAAGGTCAGTCTGCAGAGTATGCATGTGTGTGCATGTGTATTTGTGTGTGTGTGTGTGTGCGTGTGTGATTCTGCCTGTGTTTGTATGTATGTGAGTGTCTGAGTGTGTGTCTGTGTGTGAGAGTGTGTGTCTGTGTGTGTCTGTCATTCTGTGTGTGTGAGTGTGTGTCTGTCTGTGTGTGTGTGTGCGTGTGTAAGAGTGTGTGCGTATGAGAGTGTGTGTCTGTGTGTGTGAGTATGTGTGTGTCTCTGCCTGTGTGTGTGTGTACGTATGTGAGTGTCTATGTGTTTCTGTCAGTGTGTGTGTGTGTGTGTGTGTGTGTGAAGCGATGTATTAGTTTGCATGCATATCAGTGGAAGTTGAAGGGTAAATCATGTTTTATTAACAATTCCCAAATTATTTCCCAGATTTTTCCAGATACCTGCTCTTTTTGTTTGATGAGAAGTAAACACGCCCTGTAAATAACCCCATGACGGGTTTATTGTTTTGAGTTGTTTGACTGTTCAGCATTTTCCTTATTGATTTTGATGTATGCCTTTATATTGTATTGTTTGAATAAATATAGACGTTTTATACTACTTCCGCTTAACAGACAAATCGGACTTTTATTTTGAAAGGTAACAAGGAAGCGCACTTTTTTTTAGGTTAAAATGCGAACTTTATGGTATAGTTTACGGACAGATGCGCATTTTATAACAAGTTTAATAGTTGATTTGACCCGTATGGGACTGACTCTGTTAAGGTGGTGATGAGGTGGTGATAGTTTACGAGTTTTAATTAATGTATTGTCACCTAAAAAAAGAAAATAAAGGAGAGTCACCAGCAGCAAGTCTTCACGCCAATTCATATGATCCGACAACGCTTATTGCTGTCAGAATACGCAGGCGAAACAACATATATAACATAATAATAAATAAGACTAGACAACTCTTTTTACAATTCATAACAGCATTGTAGAAAAGAGAGATAACAAACGGCAAAGATACGTTGATCAGAGACGTATTTGTTATTATAATACGTCAAATACAAACGTAATCTGGAGAGAAATACGTTTCAGTCAAACGTAATTTGGAGAGAAATACGTTTCAGTCAAACGTAACTGCAAATTGCATTTTAGGTCTGGGGGAACGTAATTTTTGTGATACAGGGTTGCCCCACGCACCAAAGGATGAGCACACAAAGGATATTGGGTAATGTCATCTATTGAGACTGCAGACTGAGCCTCTGCTCTCCACTCTCGCTTCTCAGTCCCTACTGTTTCTTTATGGGGACAGATGCACACACACAGATTAGCCCCAGCTGAGGTCAATTAGACCTGGTCCCGACACCATTCCCTGAATCACCCCCACAGCCATCATGCTTACAGCGTTTTTCCGGTGCATCCACTCTGCAACCGAGCATAAACATACCTTTTTTTGTTTTCTCAAAAATGTGACCCCTTGTGCTCATGTGACTGACTTCTCACAATAAGCAACGGCAGAAGTGTGCTGGAGGAGACTGTGGGTCAGTGGTTAGCAGGTCCACCTTTCAATCGGAGGATCGGTGGTTCACACCCCGCTCATGGTCCTAGTCGATGTGTCCTTGAGCAAGACATGCAATCCTGAATGTCTTCCTGTAGCTCTGTCCGCGGTGTATGATTGATAGATAGAAAGATAGATATATACTTTATTAATCCCCAAGGGGAAATTAGTTCTCTGCATTTAACCCATCCTTAGTTATTAAGGAGCAGTGGGCTGCAGTGATGCGCCCGGGAAGCAACTGGGGGTTCAGTGCCTTGCTCAAGGACACTTCGACTTGCAACTAATGGGGAGAGCGGGGATCGAACCGACAACCTTGGGGTTGCAGGACGACCCCCTTACCCCACTGAGCTACAGCCGCCATTGGAAGTCGCTTTGGATGAAATATTAAAATGTGAAGTTGTTATAGAACCGGAACAACGCTGTAAGCATGATGGCTGTGCAAACCAAAAATCAAAAGATAATTTCCTCTGTTATCCATCCATCCATTGTCTTTAACCATCTATCCTGTTCAGGGTCACCGGGGTCAGGAGCTGATCCCAGCTAACAGTGGGCAAAGGTCGGGTACACCTCGGCCAGGTTGCCAGACTACTGCAGGGCTCTCACACAACGGGCAAGTTAGAGTGATCTATCACCTTCAGCGCTCTTTCTCCTTCCTCGTTCTTGATTACATGGAGATCGTCTTCGATATTTAATTGTGATGTATGTCTACGAAATGATGGCGAAGAATAATAGAATCCAAGTTACGGCCAACAGCGAACATTGGCTTGACTAACTAATATCACTAACCTCAATCGAGTAGTGATAATTGGCTAAAGGTAACCCTGGAAATGCTCATGTATGTTTTTTGTGATGGCAAAGAATATTTTATTCTAGAGTTTAGGTTCGGAAGCTTGTTCATTTACATTGCAGTTTTTTTACTAGATTTCATCATAATTGACAACAGTTGTTAAAGCAGTCTTAATGTATTCACTGAGTTACTTGATTTTATTCTTAATTATTCATTCATTACTACAATTTGGATCAAAATCTCCTTTTGTAGTCAGTTCTTACATTTACAGAACAAAGTGAATGGAAATCCAACTGTGTGTATGTTTATGTGTGTGTCTGTGTGAGTGTGGGTGTGTGTGTGTGTGTGCATGTATGTGTGTGGAAGTGGGGGCATATAATTGTATGGTTTAGAGGCTCTATCAGAGTGCATGTTTGTGCGTGTGACATTGTGTGTGTGTGTGTGTGTGTGTGTGTGTGTGTGTGTGTGTGTGTGTGTGCAGCAGCCTCAAACCAGCTCGTCCTTGAGACAACCTCAGATGGCAGATCTGACTCAAAGACAGCATTGTGTTTAATTTGTTTTTTACTTACTGGAAGGTCATCAAGCCCGGAACAAGTTGGGTGGGAGGTTTGGGTGGGTGGGGGGTGACCATTCCCTCTGATTATAAGAGCCTGAACAGACTCTCAGCCCAATGTCGCATTTATCATTTTCAAACAGCTAATATCTTCCGACGAAAAGGTAAAGGATGGTGACCCTACCCCGCTCTTGCAGCGGTGGACAGAGAGAAGAAAGGGGGAGACAGGGAAGACACGGGTCAACCTTCAGATGCCCCAGACATTGTCCAGAGAGGTAGAGGGAGAGAGGGGGAGAGAGGGGGAGGTGATGTATTTTAAAAAGCTCTCCTGACCTGTAGGTACCAGTCCAATGTTTGCTTAAATGGACAAGCCAGAGTTTTAGAATGTGCTTTGTGTAGCAGATTTTGAAATGCGCTATTACATTTCAAAGAACACACATGTTTCTCCCACAAACACACTTTGTCATCCTCTCTCTCTCACACACACACACACACACACACACACGCACACACACATAGGTCCACACAAACACACTTATTGAAGCTGCATAGGGCATCGGTGTCAGCCTGAAGGTTTCTGGCAAGGTCTTCTGGGTAATTCCCATTCACCTTGTCCGGGGTCTGTATGAACAGAGAAGTGTGTGTATTTTGTGTGTGTGTGTGTGCATTTGGACACTTCTTTTGCTGTATCTGCGTGTGATCTGACTCATTTTTATGAGACAGAAGTTCTGGAAACAAAAAGGAAGTTTTGGAGGTCACAAAGAAATTGCAGTCTCTACCTTGTACTGTGTGTGTGTGTGACTGCATCTTTGTTTGTTTGCATCTGTGTGTGTGTGCACGCTACAATATAGTGGCAAATTGAGGAGAGCGTGCTGTTGTGACTACAGGTATTTGTGGAGACTGTCTATATGCAAATGATAAAAGGATGTGAGCATAATGACCCGGCATTGTGAAAGGCTCTTTGGCTGTTTAGGATGAGGTGGGAGCAATAAGAAAAACCTCACGCGGCTGCAGTGGGGAATGCTGGGAGGGGAATATCTGGCAAGTCCAACTGTCCATTTTGTGGTTGATTGTGACAGACACCGTATGTGAGGGTTAGAAGAAGTAAGAGAAACATTCGATAATATACAAAAAACGAAGATGGAATGGCCTTAAAACCAATGTAACCCCCCTGGGCAGATATTAGTGGCACATAAATTTTTTGAGGCCTCCAAAAATACAAATGTGATGATGGATGCAGCCAGTGGTAAGTCATCTTGGCGCCTTTTAACGATCCGCCTACTGACAATTAGTGTAATGCGCAATGTTGTTGGGAAGTCAAACCCAGAGGAATTTGTTGTTTTCTCACATTAAAACATGCAAAGTGTTCATGACAGCTCCAAAGAAAAAAGACGTTTTGAAACAATCTCTTCTTGTACGTTTCGATCCGGAGAGACGAATTGAACGAGCGGAACTTTTTTAATGGTTGTCATCAAATGAGTGTGTCTTTTTTTCGGCGATGTTTGCTTGGTTGAGTGTTGAGTCAGAGAACTCTCTTAACTCCACAAACTTATCATGAATTGCTTTGTTTCATCTCAGTCTAGTGTTCCCTTGCCTCTCAGCCTGTCAGCCTGACTGACCCACAGATTGATTATGGTCTGCCAAACTTTTGTTGGCGAAATATACCAGTTCTGACTACATTCCTAGTTCAACATGTACTTTCCTCTTAATCGGACTGCCTTTGTGTCGTGTTTTTAGGTGTTTGACATGACTTTAGATGCAGAAAATTGTCTCTCCAAACCAAAGTGAGCTGTGACTTAAGCTCGATGCATCCGTGATGGATCGCAAATATCCGCAAAGCCCAAGTGACATCACATGGCCCTTTCGGTGGGGTCCTGAGTTATAGCCTGGCTGTGTACATCCGTCATTTTCTAGAACTATGCAGACGCGTTTGGGCGTAAACCATGACAAAACCCAGCTACCGACCTGAGTTTTTGATACACTGTCCCCTACAGTTTAGGAGAATAATGGTTTGCCGAGAGGAGTAACTCACTTGGAGTATAAAAGATGCAAACGTGTCCTCCTCACCATTCCCCGTCAGACCATGTCTGTGCATAATGTATAACTGGGGCTCTAGATGGAAGTCTGTCAACAGAAATGTGAGAGTAACTGATGGACAGGAGTATATTATACAGCAGGGGATTTATACTGTTTACGGCAACTCAGTACCTCCAGAAAGGGATTTGCATGACGTCCATTGTGTGAGAGAGAAAACCTTTTAAAAACTTCAAGCGTAAAGTTTCTAAAGTACGCCAATAAAGTGTCTAGGCCAGGCCCAGTCACCATGAGCTGTGGAGAAGCAAACTATCTGTACATGACTAATACAACAGGCCTGGGAATTGTGTTCTTGCCTCAGAGGAAATTCTACTGTGATAATTACAGCAAGTTCCCTTAAATCATGCTGACTTGCCCCCGAAGAGTAAATCTGTTCTTACAAGTGGTTCCACTGATCCTACGGCTGTAAAGATCGAGGTGGATGTGACCTGCAGCAGGAGTCTGTATGAGCTCATTGTTATCGGAATGCGGAGGGAAGTGTGTGTGGAAGGGGGTCTCTCACTGTATTTTGTGAGACTGTGACAGGTTAGCCCGGCAAGAACCAGCCTTGGAGGTCCCAGTAGCTGATCCCCCCCACACTGATGGGCGGAGTTGAATCCCTCAGACCAACTGTGTAGACCCCACCCATTGGGAAGTCATATATTTTGGTATCGTTATCACTTAGTTGAATCAGGCTACACAATGGTTGATAAGGATTGGATAAAAAGCCGCAACATGTTCGACTCCATAGATGTAAACACTTTATTACATATCACTTGAAAGTGGGGGGACAAAAATACTTTTTTGTCCCCCTTATTCTGGTGCTAATGCATACAGCTTTGACAAAAGATGACGTAAATATTACAATAAAAGATCATCTATTCATGCAAGTCTCTCAGGGAATCCTGATCATCTGGATCAATTCAAAGAGCGGGTAATGCACAACAGTAATCAGACCTAACTACTGAATGATGGCTGCCCGTCCCAGGACGTGTGTCAAACAGCTCGACGTGGACACATTTGGTCTGGCTGAAGGAAACAGCCTTTCGATTTCCCATCTGCATGTGTGACTCACACTGGTGCTCATTGTGCTCTGGGCTCCGGCTTTGCCGCTTCCTCATGCAGGTTGAATGCATCCCTGCATTGGACACTCGCATTAGAGTGATGGCAGAGTGATGGCCGCTTTTAAATTGGACACTGCTGCACAGATGGCATGAGTAGGAATCTCCGTCTCGATACCATTCAGAATGGACTTTTGATTCAATACTGATTATAGATTCAGTGAATAAAAAAAAAGGGGGCCCACTATGTCGAGGCTCCTGATCCAGTGTGCCAAACAATGTGCTTTCTGTAAATACACTGACTGGCTTCAGTGTTTCAAAAGGTGAGTTCGGACTCATCAAAGTCACACAGTGACACAAACAAACAGAGTGATGAAGCGGTGGAGCGACTTTCTGTATTCTGTGGGGTGAAAGTACTGTGCTTGTCAAAAGGGCTCTTGAGGCTCTGAAGAGAGCGATACAACAGCCTCAGTGTCGGAAAGTGTTGTCTGGCGCCAGGTAAATATGATACGCTCCTTAGAGTGTTGCTGCTGACCGCCTCCACAGCAGGACATTACTTTGTCTGTATCTCCAAGGTGGAGGCTTGTCGACCTCCATCTGCGGTAATACACTGACGCTTGCTAATTCCGCTACTGTCTTCTCTCCAACCAAATCGTTGTAGCACCTCCTGTCACCAAAAAACACATCCTCATAATTTGCGAAGGTAGTTTTGCAGAGAGGCCTTCAGCGGGGTGGGGAGGGGGGGGGGGTTGGTTGGCTTATGTTCACATACTCTTAAGCTGAGCAGACCTATTTGTTTGCCACGAGTTGATCATTTGGACATCAAATATAAAAGGCTATTGAGCTGAGGAGTGGACATATACAACTTTAAAAAAGATGGTGTTTCTGGTATTTTGCTCATACGCGGCCCCGCTCCTGTCCGTAAATGGGCTTTTATGATTGCAATTGTGCTTCTGTCTGCATGTGTTTGTGTCCGTATCCACTGTACCTCCTGTCTCATTTGCCCTGTCGTGTGTGTGCATGTCTCTGTGCCTCGTCGCATCAGCGCGGGCCGCTGGAAACGGGCTCATCACTGCCGGGTAAGAGGACGCGGCGGCGGTGGGGAGCCGACAGAAGGTGGGGCAACGGAGGAACAGGGGATTGTGGATGCAATCCTAAGTGTTAGTGATGGTCCAGACAATAGAAGGTGAGGCGGGATTTAAATCAACTCGTCTTTTTCTTTTTTTACTTGCTCCCTCGGAGCACTTGGAGGACTATTGTTTTCCAAGTTTAAGTGTGAGGCACTTTATGTTTGTTTGTTGACTACCGAAAGAACACCGACATTAAACATTGAATGGGGTCAAATTAATCCTAAAGCGGGGGGAGGGTGTAATATTGATTTGGGTCAAAATGACCCTAAGGCAACACAAGGGTTAAGTCTGTCTGTGAGCGGAGGCTCTCAACGTAGCTAATCTCAAAGTCCTCCCCCCTTCTTCTCTTCCATTGCTTTCTCTTTCCATTCTTTATCTCCCTCACAGACTCTTACACTGTAAACTAGAAGCTCTCTCCAAATGTCTGCAGCATGCATCACCGTGCTGTACGCCGGAGTTTTAAGTCAGTTATGAATGCTAGGCGGCAGAGCGGAGGTGGCACTGTGTATGCTAGTTGCACACAAGATGATGTCTTCATGCTTCTCGACTTCCATCTCTGAAAAGAAAGTCGAGTCTCAACCGCATTCTGAGCTGATTTGCCCGAATATACAGAATAATGACGGGTTCCATAAAACAGCAGTTATACCGTAAATATGCATTGGCTTTGTGTTTTTGACCCCCCAATTACAACTGGCATGAACACACAACCTGTATTTAAATGCAGTGTATGGATAATGCTATTTGATTTTTGGGCTTTGCATTTAAACCGGCTATTAATTCAAATGGTTTTTCGATTCTGTAACCTCGAACGTGCAAGCTCTTCCTGTCACAGACATCGATCATGTTGCGAGTGGGCGTGAAGATGCTTTCAAGTACTGAAAAATATTTGTAAGATCTCGATTTGACGAGCAGCGTGAGCATGTGTGTGTGTGTGTGAGAAAGACGGTTCCATGATGTGTTTATAATTAAACGACGTGCTGCAGCGAGTGCTGACCAGTAGGATCGCGGCGTATTTATTTGTGTGTGTGTGTGTGTGAGTGGTGTGTGTGTGTGTGTGTGGGGGGGGGTGAGGATGATAGATGACTTGGCCACTTGCAATATCTCCATACCAGAGGGAGCTCTGTGACATTAAATATGGTCACATATGATTATTAATGTAGGACATATTAATAACCGGGAACACACAGGCAATACGGATGGAGGTGCCGCCGCACATCCCTGCTCCCCCGAACAAACACGCACAGTGAGTCACAAATGAAACATATAATTTATGAGCTGTCAGGTGTTTAATCCCAACATCATACGCATTATGTATGAATTATTTTTCTTGCACAGCCTTTGTGCAAAAAATATTTATAAATTTGGCTTCAGATACATTTAAAGTGGGCGGTGGTGCTATTGTTAAGGTGCCCTCCACCCATTCACTAATGTGAGCAGGGACCAGTTGAGACTTTGTGAGACTCCAGTCAGAACAGAGACAGCTGGCATTCACCACCACTGTAAAGAATCTGCATTATTTTTGATGGGGACTTGTCCTTTAACTCCCAAGTGAAGCAAATCTCAAGGACTAATTTTGTTCATCTATGCAACATTTAAAAAATCAGGCACATGTCTCAAAAAGATGCAAAAAAACTGGTTCACGTGTTTGTTTCTTCTTGACTATAGATTACTGCAACTCCTATTATCAGGCTGCTCTAATACGTCTCTTAGGTCCCTCCAGTTGATCCAGAATGCTGCAGCTTGTGTTCTCACTAAACTAAAAGAGATCACATCACTCCTGCACTAGCTGCTCTGCACTGGCTCCCAGTAAAATCAAGAATCACTTTTAAAATTCTTCTCTTAACCTACAAAGCCTTGATTGGTGATGCACCATCATATCTTAAGGAGCTTGTAGTACCATATTGCCCCACTAGAGCGCTGCCTTACTAAATGCGGGGCTACTTGTGATTCCTAGAGTCTTAAAAAGTAGAATGGGAGCCAGAGCCTTATAGTTATCAAGCTCCTCTTTTATGGAACCAGCTTCTACCTTCAGTCCGGGAGGCAGACAGTCACCTCATTTAAGAGTCGACTTAAGACTTTCCTCTTTGACAGAGCTTATAGTTAGGGCTGAATCAGGTTCACCTGGTCCAGCCCCTAGATATGCTGCTATAGGCTTATAGCTGCCGGGGGACGTTTAGGATGCACTGAGTACCTATCTCCTCTTTTCTCTCTCCTTGTGGATGAATTTTCATCTCTCCATTGCACATTACTAACTCTGCATCCTCCCCGGAGTCCTTGTGACTTCACGTCTCATTGGGTTTTTTTTGATTGATTGATTGAATTTATTTGTCGTTTGCCAGAGTACAGGTACAAAAGCATCGAAATTGCAAGAAAGGGTAGATGAAAGATTACAGCATAACATGAGGGAAGAAGGCGAGAAAAAAACACCAACCCCCCGACTATGCCCCGAGAGGGGTACAGTGTGGGAGCAGGAAAAACACCTTAGCACATAAGCACATACATTTTAGACATGACTTGCAACGAGTAGGAAGGGGAGGGGAGGTAATCCAACAACTGGGTGATCTAAGCCCATCCATTGGGGGCAGAAGGTAACCAGCACCGACAAGCAGCCAGCCGGTCCGGCGCCAGCCTCACAGCGCCAGCCACAGCCCCGTCCGGTCACACTGGGGGTAAGAAGCAGGCGAAGGCGTGGGATGGGGGGAGGGGGGTAGTGAATGCAAATCAGTATATTGAAAGTTTGTGTGTGCGTGGTCTGGTATGTCGTCCTCCCCCAGGCCACAACAGACAGAGTTCACAGTCCGCAAGATGGTTGTTGCCATGGAGATAGCCTTGAAAGGTCCTGGGAGAAAACAACCACAGGTGTCTGTGGATAGGGGGAAGGGAATGAGAGAGGTTCTCACTTCAGCGATCTTCAGAGGAGTTGTTGTTCCAGTAACGACCTTGTCCAATGCCCGTTCTGGTTGAGTGAGCCGAAAGCAGATAAGATTGGGATTGTTTGGTCTTCCAGCAGCTACATCCAATTTGCGCACCTACTATTCCACCACTTTCCTCCCATTTTTCAAGTCGATCCAATTTCGTCGGGCAGCCTTAGGGGGCTTTTAACGGCTGTCCCCGTTTCCTTAATTTTCCGATAAACCAGGGCAACGCCAAATCCAAACAGCAGAAATCCTGTAATCATAGTTCCGAATAGGTAGATGTCATCTACGTCCTCCACGGAAAGGGCTGCTAGGCACACGACACGCCCATCGTGTAACCAGCTGCAACGTCCCGGCAGGACGGGCAGGTTCCCCAACCCAAGCTTCGTCGAGAAGACGGTGTCAATTGCGTTGAGAGACCAGTTGATCAGATGATCAGTTGATCGGTCCATGGTTTTTAGTTCGAAGAGCGATGAGGAGAGAGTCTCTCAAGTATAAAACAAGACAAGACATGACGAGAGAAGCCAAGCAGGGAAGGGAAGGTCATGGGGAGGAGAGGGAGAGAAAATGCGACCGCCTTCGAAGAGAGCCAAAGAAGAAGTCCATTGGGTCTGATGCCATGGCCCAGCTGATGTGCCCCGCCCACTCCTCCTCTCTACCTCCATCTGCCTGATGGATCATGGAGGTCTGGATCATGGTCCATGCCTACTACCAACTATTCATACACTCTGTCATACTCATTGAATGTGTTGTAACTCTGTAATGCTTCCATCTGTATACATGACATATATTGCTTTTGTCCATCCTGGAGAGGGATCCTCCTCTGTTGCGCACCTGAAGGTTTTGTCAGTTTTTTTCCCTGAGAAAGAGTTTTTTCTATTTCTTGGGAGTTTTTCCTGATCCGATGTGAGGTCCTGGGACGGGGATGTCGTATGTGTACAGATTGTAAAGCTCTCTGAGGCAAATTTGTGATATTGGGCTGTACAAAATAAACTGAATTGAATTGTTTCAATGTCTATGCATGCACACACACACATACACAAACACACACACACACACATACACACACACACACACACAGCTGTTTATACTGGAAGCACACAGATCTGAGTAACCCTTGCTGTGGCTTGATCCTCTCCCCAAAGGAACTTGTCTGGCTTTACCCTCAGCCTGCTGAGCTCCTCGTGGAAAATGACACACATGGCTCCGAGCTCTCTGCCGCGCACACACACACTCAAACTGCAAACGCTTAAGCACCTTTCTGTGTGTGTGTGTGTGTGTGTGGCTGCTCAGAGTCGTGGCAGAGTTGGGTTGTGACAGCTGAGTCTCAGGAGAGGTTGTGCAGATCAGGGCTGAGCTGAGAACCAGGGGCCCGGCTGTATTAGAGGGGAAATTACACGACAGCAGCCCCACGCGAGAGCCTTATCTCCTGGCTGCTGCCTCTCCCACAGCCCCTTCCCCCTGCAGCCCTCAGGGGAGGATACATATCTGTCCGACTTACCCACTGCCTCCATGTCTCTTTGACTGAACCACTGACTGTCTGTCTGACTTAAGCCCTCTTTGTACTTCACAATTTAGTCTGCCTGCAATGAGTTTGCGCCTCAGATTGAATCTCTGCTCAATCTGAGACCGCGAGGCAAGTTTCTGACAATGTTGTGAATGTAAAATATGAATTTAATCCACAGCTCAGCAGCTTGTTAACCACTGCTGATCGACATAATATTCATGAGCCGCAATCAAATATGAAATTTGACCAGGACTGCTCCTTAACTTTGATTACTCAATGTAACAATTAGGAATTGCTTATTTTTACCCAAAACGTATTCTCTCTCACTCAAGTGAAGTGCTCTTGGCGCCTAAATATAACCACATTGTCACGTTGTTCTGCCAATAGAGGCTGATGGGAAGTTACAAGATGCACAGAGTAACCGGCTGTCGTCATCATGACGTCACTCGGTGGTTTGTCGGCTGCCGGTTTGAATCCTCGATTTCGACGAATTCTGTCGGCCATCGCTATGTGAACGGAAGTGGCCATATTTGGAGTGATGGAGAGACGCCATATACGTCTCGGGTAACGGCAGCGACCTGTCAATCACAGGAAGCCCGCCCTAAAGCATACTCAGCGTTATGGTTTATTCCCATTTCCTCAAAGACTCCGTTCCAATAAGACTATATTTTTTGCAACCGGAGGAGTCGCCACCTGATGGTCAGTAGAGAGAATGCAGGGTTTAAGACACTTTCACAATGTCTTCACTCGGCTGAGTTACACCCAACATATTGTAGCAAATTATGAAATACGATTTAACACTATGCACCAGAAAAGTTAAAAAGAAGATGACACCTGCTGTTGTTGCCCTGGGTTACCTGATATGTTTTATTAGAGACACTGGAGATAACCGGTTTGAATGGAAGTATTATTACCATACTTATTGACCTATGATTTTCCATCAGAGTAGTTGGCGATTAGTTCATTTTTATCATCTGGGACCGCACCGGTTCGTTTCATCCTAAAGACATTACTGTCTCAGTATTCTTCTCTCAGGGAGAAAAAAAAAACACTGAGGAAAATGCTGAGCACTTCTTCTGGTCACGTCTTGGAAATCAAATCAGTCACCGTGGATGTGTTGTTTAAAATCTTGCAGTGATTATGGCTTCACCCACTGACTAACTTTCTGTCTGGATAACTTATTGTCTCTGTCGCTTTCTGTCCGTCTGTCTGCCAGGGCACCGTTAAATCAGCGGTGATACAGTAAGACTGAGCTGTTTACACCAGGGTTAACGATGAGGATAGGCGTGTGTGTGTGTGTGTGTGTGTGTGTGTATGATGTGGGAATGCTCACACACTCGCAGCTCTCATGCTCCTATCACTCATTCATCCCACTAGAGTGCTTAGTGTTTCACCTTGTGTTAGCTGGCAGATGGTGATGCTATGGGCAATCACACTGCTTTATGAGAGAGAGAGAGGGGGAGAGAGAGAGAGACTAAGCTGCAGAATGACAAAGCATTCATTGTAGGAGCGAGCTTGGAAAATAAAGTAATTTTCATAACCCCACAAAAAACGATATCATTTCTTGCTTCACAGCCAAACTTTAAAATTAAACGGCCAGAGCTCTTTGGGGCAACATTTTAAGTTCTGTGTTTCTGTCCAATATTGACAATAAAAGATCTTTTAGCTCTGTTTTTGGTCCAATCATCCCTTGAGGGAAATACCCAGCTCTGTAGCTACTAAACGCTCAGGCTCTTCACTAACTGTGTATGTTATGTGTCTGCTGGCTCTGGACCCTTGGCGTACAGGGTTTGAGCTTCTTCCGTACAATCTGCGGCTTCGAACGAGGTTGATAAAAAGTGATGACTCATCCAAAACGAAGATGCTCAAAACACTCTGAGAACTGAGTACTGCAGATAATTTGTCACAGCGAAGTTACTCCTTTTGATTTCAGTCCTCTGACCTGCTGTTAATAGCAACATATCTGGTGCAACTTCAAGATTTACTGATTAAACCTTTTTTTCCCAGGGCTTTAAACTCAGTTTTCATCAGCCTTTTCACCTCAGTATGCAACTTAGGTCAAGTGATTAAAAGTGAATGTAACGTTCTCCACTTAAAGAAGACATTTACACTTTTATTGATCGCTGTGGGGAAATTCTTCTCTGGATTTGACCCATCCTTAGTTATTAAGGAGCAGTGGGCTGCAATGAAGCGCAGAGGAGCAACTGGGGGTTCAGTGTCTTGCTCAAGGACACTTCGTCACGCAACTATGTCCATCAGTTTTACAGCAACACATATTTTTGGAATTTGTGGCCCTCCATATGACGTTTCCAAACTATGGATGAAGATATCTACCGTATTGGGTAATACTGATTGGACAACTGGTCATGGCCCATGTCCTGCTCACTGCCAAACTTTACAGAGTGTTTTACGTTGGCTTATCCAGCAAGTCCGTAAACCTGAATCTGGTTATGATACATTACACCGTTTTTATTTTTGGAGCAAGTTGAGTTGGGTATGTAACCTGACCTTCCACAGTCTCTCTAAGTTAATTATTGCGCCAACATCAAGCCGATTGGAGTCATATTTCCTGCGAAGCATTTGGCCTCAATTTTATTATGGGGTCATGTGGGAAAGTGTCATCTCTTTGTCTTTTGTTTCAGCTCACAGCACAAGACAACAAACCCTTATGAACATCAATGAAAGTATTTTAAAAATATTTATTTATATAAAGGTTGAGCTGATCTTCTTCATCAGGACTGTGCAGGTGTCAGAAGGGACCCACCAGCCATCATATTGTTGTATTTAAATATTGCTAAACCCTGACCAATGCATGTACATGACATCAACATTTCTCCAGCTATGACCCAACCACCTTCCTCAAACTAGTGACAAGAACACAGAGAAAAATAAGAAATCCAACACAGGGAGAAAGTAACCAAAGCTTTGAAAACAAAAATATTTCTTCTTCTCCAATAGATTAAATTATTCTTTAGGTTTGTGGGCACACACTTCTACAATCTCACAATTTCAGCGTGTATGTGTAAACTGAGATTCTTCACTGACTGTAGGAGCGTTTTTAGAAATGGATTGTGTGTGTGTTTGTTTGTGAGTGTGTGTGGACATCTGCTGTATAGAAGACTCTTTGTGTGTGTATTTGAGTATATTTTCGGGGCACGGTGCATGTTGCTATTTCATGACAGGGGCGACAGATGAGTTCCCAAGTCCTGTGGGCCCTGTGCTTTAGTGGCTGGCATACTTCCTCTGCAACATGACAATGGCACCTACGCGGATACATAAGCATCCCGTCTGCCTGGAAACAAGAGCTTTGGAAAGTGGCCCAGATTCCTCCACACATGGACACCGATTGGTCTAGAAGAGGTCCACTTTTTCTTTCTTGCAGGTGCAACATCTTTTTATTAATTTGAGAGAACAAACCTGTGTGACATGCTGTGCATACACACAATGTGTGTGTGTGTGTGCATGCGTGTGTGTGTCAGTCTACAGGGAGTTAGATAGACAGACACAGGTGCAGTTTGATGGGACATCTTAAACATGAGGATGCAAAAAAATGATTGTGTTCATATTTGGGTTTTTGTTTGGTCCTCTGTGCAGAGAATGGAATACAAATATTTATATCCAAATACAGTGAGAGGACATAGTTTATGAATAACTTTGTTGTCTATTTATCTCCCCAATAACGTTGACCCCCTTTTGGCAATTTTTTTTTTTTTAAACAATATAACTATAGATATGTCCTAGTCTTTTCCCACATTTTTCCTTTTCAGTTAATATTCTTTTACAATGTACATTGATTTATTTACTGCTCCATGTTAGCTGTCCAATGGACCACTTTGCTTCACAATGCTAAAATACAACTACACTAATATAAACAACTTGTAGCCTATTATAGTCTTCAGGTTGAAGTTATTGAATACGACATACTAAATATCTCTGAGACAACATGAGTGACATTTACTTTTGGCCTGAAAGGTAACCCGTTCCAATCAGTTCTCCAGTGCGATCACATCCCGTTCAGAAGATCTGTGATCCAGTCTTTAACTGCGGTGTCTTTTAGGAGACTTAAAAAAGAGAGGTTAAATATACCCAGAACAATAAATCCTACACTGAATGTTTTCTGTGCACCATGTTTCCGAGTTGAAAACAGTTATGTTTGTCGTTAGCCGTGCACTATCACGTCCTGATGCCCTGGGTTGAGTCTGCGCTGCTGCACAGTTAGTAACATAGCCTCTGATTGGTCGAAAATCATAATCGAGTGTCACCATCGGATGGAAATGTCGGTCTTTTGGTTTGTTGGCCGATCACCATTTTTCCCCCCTCATGATGTGAACCCCTTCGCGTTTTCTGTAGCGCCACCATGTGGTTGTCGTTTGTTATTGAGTCAAATATCTGCCGGATGGTACATCATGAAATGTGGTCGAGACATTCTTCACCTCAGAACGATGTATACGGGCTCGAGTGATTCCTTAATGTTTCCTCTAGCGCCATCATCTGGTCAGGAACCAACTTTGTCCTATATTTTTTGTTTATTTTGATATGTGCAAATGTTACGCTAAAGGCGAAACCGGGTTAATGGTAAATGGTCAAAGCACTGCTGTGGTCAGCTGCACCGAGCCGCTGGCCTGTCGTCTCTTAGAAAGACTGGCTTTCAACAGACAATTTAAACAATGACGAGTTCTTCTCGCGATCTTTGCCCAGGAGTTTTATTTGCCTAAAAATAACTAGACATTAACCCGAGGGTGGCAAATTGTGGTCAAGTCATTTATTGAAATAATTACGCGGGTTGTTTTTGGAGGACATTGACAAGTGCCCTATCTTGTTGTTTGGAACAGAGGGCCTTTGTTGGTTTAAGCCCATCCATCAAGCTGACATCTGAATCACGAAATTGAAACAGGACCAGAAGTTCTTTTCTATTTGGGTTGATTGTGGAATTTGCTCAATTATTGGGTAACATCATTTCAAATAAATGGACACGCTCCGGCCAGCTGTCTGGTTGGGAAACCCCCCACGCGCGTTCAATGAAAAGCGTTTTTTGACCGCTTGCCAAGTCTACACCCGAAACTTCATCACTGTTTTGGCAATATTCAGAGCGAGAACCCAGCTTCTTTGGTCTTGGGAGCTCTCAATCGTACCGATTTACCATACGTCTCTATTTCCTAGGCAGAGGATGGCGTTGAGCATTATTCAATAGGCGGCTTCGATATGAACTGAGTCGTCTGGTGCTCAGGGTCAGGGATGATATGCGCCATCTCTGACATGATGAATGTGTTTTTCTCCCCCTGCTCACACCTTCTCAAAGAGAAACATAATAACAAAAGTTTTCCTCCAAACTGAGAGAAAGAAAATACTTTTTTCTCCCTTTCTTTAACCCCCCTCCCCTCCCCCCACCAGCTTCTGTCCTCTTTCTCTTAAGACAGAGAGAGGGAAGTCGGGGTGATTTGGGGGTGGGGTGTCTGATTGCTATGCATTGTTTAGTTTCTTTCATTAATGCTGGGTGCCAGTCGAGGGCTACAGATGAACAATAGCTGGGGCCCCAGGCGTGGATCAATAGCAGATTGCTGATAGTGCCCCGTCCATTCTCCCAACCAGATTACATGATAAATGGGTCGGTCCATACACAGTGACAGGCCCAGGGCGAGCAGGGCCCAGGTAAGGCCCTGCATCTACTGGATACCACATCCTCCGTGTGTGTGTGTGACAGAGTGCATGTGTTGGTTTGGAATGCAAGCGTGTATTTCCAATCATGGGTTGTTTATGTGGGAGCATGTGTGTGTGTGTGTGTGTAGATGGGTGCTCACACAAGTGCTGTTATTTTCTTTTTTATATACTGGTGAGGGTGACCACTGAATGATATTTGAACATGTGAGTACGTGTTTGTCTGTGTGTGTGAGTATGTGAATTGATAGATGATGCAGCTGCTGCCGCTGTTGATTAAGATTTTTATTTTTGCATGCAAATATGCCCAAACTGCCACGCACTCACAAGACAACCCAAATGAATATGCAATAAATCAGTCATGGATAAATCAGACCCAGAACCAGACACGTTTCAAATAATGATAGAAAAATCCCCAAATAAAGGATAATGAACACACAAGTTGCATAATCACATACTTTCATATTTGTAATAGTTACCGACAAACGACATAAAAAAGATAATCAAGTAGTTGATCTTCAAACCTTTACAATTTTGTATCATCTATAAATCATAAAAATTTCAGAAAATGGTTGACACCTACACTTGCAGACGTTTTAAATCTGGTGTGACTCGAATAGAAGTTCCCGTTGTGTCTCAAATGTTGTAACACTAAGGAACAACATAACAGCAAGACAGTTTGAATACTAACCATTCTGATAATAACCATGATCATAAGAACTAAGAATGATTACGGGTATGCTCACAATGACAATACTGACATGTTAAGCAGGTGTAATGTAATCAATGTTTATCACGTACATTATCTAAAGGAAATGACATATGTTTTCTGATGTTCAAAGACACTTGAACATGACTAAAAGTTTGCTTTTGTGTTTCCATTACACTACATGTTAATGTAAAAAAAAATGTAACAAAATTTAATAAAGCTCAAGAGGTGTGTTATTTACACATTAATATATTCATCAATGAGTCAAAATTAAACGAGTAAAATCATATAAAATGTCCTTCGTCTTTACAACTGCCTTTGTTTATGATTGGAGTATGCATTTGCAAAAGTGGATGTGTGTTCATGTGTGTGTGTAGGTGTGTAGGTGTGTGCGTATGTGTGTGTGTGACAGGCCAGGCACAGAAACAATGACTGCCCTATAATGGACACAGAGGACCGGGGCAGATATAAGGCTCCAAATTGGCAATTTACTGTAGCTACAGTAGGACCCGGTGTCAGCTGGGCCTCACTCTAATAGGGGTTAAAAACCGTAAGTGGAGCAGAGAGCAGCGCGTCGCTCCGTGTTGAACCCCGGCACAAGTTAAGGCAAACATACATATTGATCCTGTGTTTCCACCAACGCCCTTTCCAATTATTCTCCCCGGCAGTAACATGTCACAGCAACGCGGTCACATGTTCAAAACAATTGCTCCCCCCCCCCCCCCCATCGCCCCTTAAGCCACGCAATTCGTCACGGCATGTTATGATTTGTGTGATACTTTACAGAAAATTGATGGGAGGGAAACAAAGTGAAAGTTGATATAATTCAAGGTCCTTTCGTAAAGCCGGGGAGCACCGGTGGCTAGTTAATCTACTCATTGACACGTTGTCCTCTGGTGCGGCTGAAGGACGCTCTTTAGACTAATGACCACACATATGGCGCGTTGCCCATTTAAAAGAGAAAACAAACACCTCCTGGCGATGGAAGTGTGTGAGCGCACGGCGCCACGGTGCATGCAGACAGGAAGCCTGTGTGTTCTTACCGAAGACAAAGTTGCCCGCGTAGAAACAGGAAGTGATGGATGCATGGATACTTAGGTAATTGCTGACATTTTCTATTCAAATATGTATCAGCTTAGATAGATAAAACAGTAATGAGCGAGCTCAAAGTTGGCCTCTTTTCATTCACTGCGCATAATGAGAAGTTAAAGATGACGTTAGGACACAATGTAATGATGGCTGCTGTACAAGACAAACACCAAAGGGGGCCTCTGACAGCACAATCCTCCACCCACCACCACCCAACTTACAGTTTCTCATTGTCCTATTGTTCTTCTTCTTTTTCTTCTCTATCCTCTTTTTACGGGGACGAAGAAAAGCGGACAGGCCAATACTTTGAAGGTGTGTAATTAGGTGCCTGCTGTGACACCGTGGACGATGTGATCGATGGAGGTTGGAAGTTCAAGACGGATGGAGTGCTCGAGGGCTTTGGGATTTTGACAAAAATAAACTCCTTTTTTAGGACGGTTGATGTGACACGATGAGGGATTAGAGTGTGCGTTGGCGTTCGTGTCCTCCAAAGTAAGTACATCTTGATCGTTGCTCAACAGTCGGCGGAAAACTATGTTGTCATTGTTGCGTTTCCGGTAACCACAGGATGTGTTGAACATTTACGTTTCAGAACCAAAAATGGGTTTTGTAAATACAATGTTTACGTTTGGTTTCACGCCGGCCACGGACAGCGGTCTCCAGGCTGAATGTCCTTGCAAATTTCATATCACGCAACTTTCATACCACACAACTTTCATACCACACAACTTTCATACTACGCAAATTTCATACTGCTCAACTTTCAAAGTAACTCTCGATACATACAACATTGTTTGGTTTGTCAACGAATGCAAAAACGTCAATGTTCAACATTAATATCAACAAAAATATCCTTTATTTGGTTGATTGTTGCCACCTACCTTCCGACCAGTAAACTGCATTATTTAACAAATTAACATGTACAAATACTCCCATGTTAGTGTGCAGGGACCTTATGCATGAATACACATGCAATATTTAACAAATTAAATATTGAAATACTATAAATAATACACAATAATTTTATGAATAGTTACAAACTCTCTCACTTGTATTTCAACTGGAATTTATTGGCCCCCATAAACAAAGTTGAAGAGGAATTTAAAATAATAAAAAACAAACAAAAAATCCATGTGTACAAATACTCTCATAATATTACTTTCTTAGACTTTTTAAAAACTGACATTTTATCATCGTATCATATTATTAAGAATCAGCGCAACGAAAATCTCGCAAGATCGAAAGGTTAATTGATTAGATCGTCGATTAGAAAACAGTGACTGGTTAACACAAATTCAGTAATCAGTGAATCATATTTCACTCTATGGGATCACAGAGAAGCATATGCTGAAGTTACTTGTATCAAACATTAATTAGAAAAACTCCATTGGGACGTGATCCTGGTATGAACCGCACACCAGCAGCCGAAAAGGTCACCGAAAACCTAAATGGATGTTTGAGGGAGGCGACACACGGCGTTTTTTAAAGCAGCGCTGGCACGCAGGACCCAGGTGCTGCCAGTGTCACTGATGAGCACAGGTGTTGCCATTTGGCTAATTACCCTTTTACCACGCCCACCCCCAGTTCTAACAAAGAAAGCAGCCTTCGGCTTTCCATCCCATTAGCAGCAACGTGAGGAACACCTCCAAGAGATACACGGCGTTTCTCAATTCAAAGTACACGAGTACAGACTTGTGTTCTTTTGGAGTCTGGACTTGGGAGTCTGGACTTGGGAGTCTGGTCTTGGGAGTCCAGACTCGGGAGGACGGTCTTTCTGCGATTGGAACAGCAGCTGACTTGATGACGTCACCACATCAGCTGTTCTTGCTCCTGGGTTTACTCGAATTATTCACTGTAAATTATTTTTTACAGTCAAATAAACAAAACATCCTAAAATTACATTCCGTGACTCAACAACAGTAGTATTTATAAAAAGTAATCTGTCAGTTGTTTATTTTCTCCTCCGCTATTGTTTCCGGTTGCTGGTGAAATGCATTCTGGGATATCTGCTGGCCAAAGTACGCACAAGTCTCCTCTGATGCATCCTCCGGAAAGTGGGAGGATCAAGTCACATCCGGGTGTTTTGACCGTGCTTTGCGAGAAGCGAACTTTGAATTGGAACATGTACCCGGGCTGAGACTGATGACGTTTCACGAGTCACGAGGACACAAGCAGAGGAAAGTACGCACAAGTACGCATATTGAGAAACGCCGACAGTGTTTGAGAGGAGCAAGTTGCTAAGAGACTAAAAGACAGAAAGAACGACTGAAAGAAAGAGGAAGGAAAAAAAAGACCTCATTAAAGAAATTATAGACTTCAAAGTCCATAATAGCTCTCTGGAGGGACTCGGTAAACACCAGAGGTATAGCATAAAAAGAAACGCTTCAACATCTGTACTCGAGGGTAAGTATTAACGCAATATACCATCAATCTCAATAAAAAGACGTTGTTATATTAAGATCAAATAGAGATATTTTTCTTTGTTGAAGGAAAGACAAACACTAGCATATGGGATTTAGGTGGTTATATCAGCCGCCGAGGCAAACTACATGTATAAGGACAAAAGTATCTTCTTTTAGATCGAATGCACATCATGTTGGTTCGACTGGGTGTGTGTAGAAGAGCCCAACATGGATGAGGACCTTCTGTTTCTACACCCGATTAAATGTTAATTCTCTTTTTTCCCCGTCTCCACCTGACACTGTGGAGTCCGTCATCACTCAGGACCTCCAGCCGGAGCGGTAGAGGAGTAGCCTGATGGAGGAGGCTCAGCAGAGGATGCACTTCCTACAGCAGTTGGAGAAGTTCAACCCGCAGAAGTCAACGGGGTGCAGTTCAACAGCCATCATTGAGTCCACAGTAATCTCACCCACATCGCCATCTGGGGCACTGCTGCCACTGCTGGCGTTACCATCGGCTGCAACCTGCCTTCCTATTCCAGGAGAACTGGCCAGTTTTCACTTTGTATTTAATCTTGCTTGGAATTATGTGAAATATTTGGATTTTGGTCACTTCTGAATAATATTAGTTTGACTTTTTAGATGTCAGTGTGTTTGGCTTGGTTGTAAGCAGCGAAGGGATTTTAATTCTGAAAGTTTTTTTGTTTCAAAATATTTGATTGTGCAGCCGATGCAGAATCTTTCAACTTTAATCAACATAAATATTTGCTTGATTGATTTGTAGCACAATTGTGTTTTTGAATCGACAGATTTGAAACGCCATGCTATTTGTGTTTGAAACCAGTAAATGAACAATTTGGTCATTTACTGGTTTCCAAGTGCATGAACCCAAAGCTTGGGACCAAACTGTTGCTTTCTGTCTGAGAGCTGGCCGGCTGGATGTTTAATGACTTGTCTTATGCTACGGTGATTATGGTGCATTTTCAAGTTTAAAAGGGCTTAATAGTTCTACGTGACAAACGTTCACTCAAACAGCTGTCAAAGACAAATGGATGTATATAAGAAATAGAGATTAGAGCTAATGACTAAAGTGTTCAGCATATTCTGTTACAAGAGTGGTGCGGCGTGTGAAACGAATCCTCAAAAAGAGGAGACAAGCGGGTATGTTTTGACGTAGTAATCAAAGGCACTCCTGAGGTCAGTGTATTTTCGTCCTGTTTTCAGCAGCTGTTGTAACTACGACAACAACACACTCATTTGGCTGAAAGTTGCCAGTTAACATCATTCGTTAAACCGAAACATCTGCTTATCCACTTCCTGTTTATGTCTTTGTCCGTTCCAGTTCCCTGACCAGCAACAGGCACCCTTCAACAGACGTTTAACCAGCGCCTTTACATTGTCTGTTAATCGGCTATCACAAAGACCACAAGCCAAATGCAACTCGCATGAAGCAGCAACAGACTCCCAATCAACCCTCAGTCAAAACCCCACGTCAATAAAAGGCACAACGACTCAAACAAATACATTCTCGATGGATTGATTCATTCCAAATTGTGCCAAACCCGGCTGAATGTCCGTGACAGGAGAGCGAGACGCGCACAACCAAGCCAATTAACATATTACTCATTCGTTTTATAAAGAATATAATAGGTGGCAAACTCAAACTAAGTTCAGCTGCGTAGGTGCTGAGTGCAAAAGTGTGCAACTGCAACATTGTAATGCGAAGAAATGCAAGCCAGAAACAACGAGACAGACCTCGTTGATTTTGAGCCGTAACCTTAACCGTATTGCCGTGATATATTAAGAAGACGTTTATGTTCCTTTGTAGGCCACTCAGAAATGATATGGTCCTGCTGATAGAGGGGTTCTCAAAGTCAGTCACAAACCCTTCATTTTCTCACTCAGCTTTTAATTTCCTGGGCAATTAGGGTTACAGGCGGTTTCAACTATTCCAGCACACATTTTGTGAGAACAGATATAACACACACACATTGACCGGTTTATTTCACGATATTGATAAATTCCGCATGCGACCACCACAACAAAAATGCAACAGGGCCAAATGATGACTGTGCCAATATTAATGATGATGTAAATAAGAATGACTATATCTAAATGGGAATGAATTAATGAAAATCACAAAGACCTAAAAACATAGGTCTTTTGTCCACACCCATGCAATAGACCTGGTTAAGAGTGCTGAATTACCGAGCTCTGCGGTGGAGTCCATAAGGCAGTATTTTACAAAAATGTGCGAAAATATCAAAATCAAAACAGACATGCAAGGACTTTTCAAAAATAGAACATATGTGGGCACTGTGGGTATGCTCAAACAAAGTCTGGTTAGTGTGAGTTTAGAAATTAACATTTTAACAAGTGCTACACCGCATCCTCTCAGCGTTTAATATTAATACTAATTCACATAACTCCCCTGCATGTAGCAGACTTAAGACATCTGCTGCCGACAGACAGGGAGAGGGAGAGAGAGAGAGAGAAGGAGAGAGATCATTGGCACTGTAGGTGGAAGGCTTTGATCACCACTCTTCAACAAATGCCCTGACGCACACACACACACACACACACACAACCTGAAGAGCCACAGAGCGAGGGTATAAATGGGAGAGAAGGAGCGGGAATGATGATGAGAGAAGGTGAAAGACTGCAGGCCACGAGAATAATCCTCTTGTCTTTAATTAAAACTTCCTAATGATCAGAGGGAGGACGACAGACTGGAGGTGGGGTGGGGGTGGGGGGGAGGAGGGGGAGACGGAGAGATAAAGAGCAAGGGAGGGATGAAAAGTCATTTTTCCCTTCCTTTTTTTAAACTTTATTCCCTCAGACCAAGTCTCTTATCTCTGCCCATCAGCTCACACATACACACACACACACATACGTACACACACACACACACACACACACACACACACACACACACACACACACACACACACACACACACACACACACACACACACACACACAGTTCAGATGACATTTGCCAGTTTAACTGGAAGCATGTGAAACACCGCGTACAGATGCTCGCTCATGTCACGGAGCCCCGAGCAGACTCGCATGAGTCTGGACCCCCATGTGAGAAGACTTTGCCATATTTGTAAGTCAAAATCTGTTCTTCGGGAAACTGTCTGTCTTTCACAGGGTTATCACAGCGATTAAAGTCCCTGTGTTGAGCATCATTTCAAATTTCTCGCTTTTTAAAATATCTCTTCTTCAAACCGACACGGTCACATTAATCACACATAAGCCATGCTTACGGTTCAATCACACCTGAGTAGGGGGACTTTAAGCCAGAGTACACGAGGCTAGTTGGGATTGCCATTTCCTTTTGTTGTGTTCTCCGTCGTGCAGTCTAAAAACGTGTTTCCCCGGTCGGACCAATTTTGGTTGCGTCTATACGCATTCGGAGATCTCAGCTATTTATTGCGACCGGTAGAACCAATTGCCAAAGCCTTTCATTAGGGAAATACACGGGAATATTAGTAATAATATCACAGTGTTGAAAATAATCACAATCATTTTAGCATTAAACTAATATCTACAAACAATTACCTGCACATGTCATGCAGATGTCTGTCGGCAAAGGGACAAGATTTTAATATCGGAAGCTTTAAGTTTTCCGTTTTGTAGTTTGAGTGGCATTGACCAATCACACACACACACACACACGTGTGGGCTTTGGATGTATGTAGATAAACCTCCACGTGGACAGCAAAAGTGGCAAAAAGCATTGGATTTGAACACAATTTTGGGTGGTTTGAAAAAAACGTTCTTATTTGTTGTTGTAGAATAGATGACTTCTTTAAAGAGACCAAGTCTTACCATAGAACAGTTTAACAGAGAAGTTTACCAGAGAAAAGAATCAGACTTCAGAGATACAACGACGGCACCTGGAACGTTGTGTGCAAGCGGCATCGGACACTGCACCCCCTTTCACAGAAGACTCAAATCACTCTGGGTCGTTGGGCTGGTTGGGATCCAGCCAACTTTCAGAGAGAAACTTCCACAACATCTGGCAAACGCTGCCACCGCTGCTCCATCACCCCCAGCCAAGTGGGAACGAGGCAAGATGTCGTTGCCTGCTCAGCGGGCTTTACCTTGTGTGCGTGACTCGGGTTAACGACGTTCGCGAAGTAGGTTTTGCGCATGACGTAAAACACGTACGTTGGAGGAGTTGAGTCTAATCCGGTGGTTGGTGGTTGTTGGAATGAACAAATCTGATAGACTACAACCAAGAACTGGACCCTAATCGTTCCAGGTCTTGGCAAGTATTTTGACCACGTTTTATTTGACATGTAAAAGCAGCCGATAACCCATCATGACTGAAATGGAAAATGCAGTACATTTGTCCTGTATGGCTCCGTTTAGTTGACTAAACAGAGCACTCGAGCTCCTCCTCCATCACACAGTGCACGTTTATCTAATAAGCTGCTGCTTCGGAGAGGCGGATTCCATTCAAGCTGCATGAAAGCCTTGGTTCAGACATGTGCCGTGTCTTTCATTTGAGTAAACGCGGCCCTGAGTGGCAGCACCTTTGCATGAATCCACTTTGAAGGGTAATACTCTTTATCTCTAATGAGCCCCTCCACTGCACTTCTTGAGAAAGAGTCAGCGTCACAAATATGTTTCACATTGACTGGAGAAGTCTTTATAACCAGCAATGGGACTAACACAATGAGTTAATGTATATCTTGAGGCAACAGCAAGAGCTTAAACTGTGGGAACAATGTATGAGTCGGAGCTGCAGAGCATTAAGTAGTTTTCGAGGTGGAGGACTGGCTGGGAAACACAAAGCTCATATCCCACGGGGTAATTTATTAGAGGGCCCAGCCACTTGTTCATTTTGTAAAGGCTTTTCCAGAGGCAAACATTACTTTCATTCTCCTTTCATTCTTCTCTCATTGGCAGAGAAGAGAGAGAGAGATAGAGAGAGAGAGTGCTCGCACACTCAATATTCAGGCTACAGATGAGTTCTGTTTTGCTCTCAGATTAAATATTTGGTGGGGGGGGGGGGAGGGAGTCCCAGGTCAGTTACTTGTGACACGCACAATTCCATCCCTTGCCATAGACACACACACACACATACCCACACACACACACACAGACAGAACAATGTCCAATCCCCCGATGCAACTATTTATAAATATCAAAACGGGGAAGTCAAAGCTTCTTGCTATCGAGTCCACGATAGCGTGCAAGGGTAATATGTTTTCAGCAGTGGCAGATGAGAAATGTGCTTATGACAATGATGAAACAAGATAGCAGCGGTGATGGAAGAGCCATATCCCTGTGGTGGTTCGTCTTGTTGCATTGTAATCGCACCTTGCCTAAAGTGTGCATGCTGATATCAGAACTTGTGTGATGATATTGGATCAGTACTCCCTCCAAACTTAAAAGACACAGAGAGGAAATCATATGCAGTATATATATATATATATATATATATACAGCTGCCGCTGCTCACCGGTTGTCTTAACTGTTTTTAATGTGTTGTACGGCGACCTTGAGTGCCTTGAAAGGCGCCTTATAAATTAAATGTATTATTATACAATGGTGCTGCAACTCAGCAGTTATTTAGCAGTTTTCTTCCATATGGAACATTAATACATCTTCATCCTAAACAGAATGTTTAACCCTCCTGTTACCTTTCGGGTCAATTTGACCCCATTCAATGTTTAATGTCGGTGTTCTTTGGGGTCAATTTGACCCCAGGCTGTTTTTCACTGTGTCAAACATATAAGAAATATCAACTTTTTTATTTATTTAAAGGGCTATTTAGGTAGTCAACAAACAAACATAAAGTACCTCACACTTAAACTTGGGAAGCAATATTAATTCTAATAATTTTCTGGAGGTTTTAATTGCTGGGGTCAAATTGACCCCGAGGGTAAAATATGTTAGTAAATGTAAAGGTAACAGGAGGGTTAAACAGAAATTGTTTCTCTTGTTTGTCAACCATTAACTCCACCATGATACAATCTAAAGGCCTCTAGTCTTCCTCTAGCAGCTGCTGAGGCAAACTGACTGTGGGTTTTCTTCATGAACTGGGCCGTGATGAAAGGGACGGCGGGGACACCGCTGCAAAGCTGAAACCTCACCGGCCCGGACACGGACAGGTGGACAGATTGACAAGTGACTTTTTTTTTGCTCGGTCCCGATGCGCGCGCACGGAGCTCTGTGGCGAGACGGAGATCGATAAGTGTTAACGCAACGAAGAGACAGAAATGACATGCTGCTGTGGAGATCGATCAACAACAGACGTTTAGTTTAATAAAAGAACAAAGACGTGCTATAGAGAACATGTCAGGGCGGGCCAATCTTTTAATGTCATGCGATCTACCGACACTACGCCGCGATCGACTGGCAGGTCGCGATCGACGTGTTGAGACCCTGATCTACAGGAAGTAAAAGTCGTAACAAGGTTTCCGGAGGTGAACCTGCGGAAGGATCATTACCGATGAACAGACCGTCTGCATGAGAGCGGACAGAGTTCAGATTGAAGTGGTGTATTGGAAGCTCATTTTGCAAGTGACTTTTTTTTCGTCCCGATGTGCGCACACGCCGGCATCCGAGCTCTGCGGCGCGCGAGACGGAGATCGGAGTCGTGTTAACGCGACACTAGAGACAGAATGACATGCTGCTGGTTAGAGACGACCAACAACAGACGGATTGGAAGCTCATTCTGCGCATGCGTTAAATGCGTTAAAAAAAAAAAAACTAGTTAAACCTGTAATTTAATTAACTGAGTTAACGCGTTATTTTTCACAGCACTAATATATATATATGGGTGGCTACCTTGTGATTGTCTGGTTCTGGTGTTCTGGTATCAGAACATTACTCATTTCATTGTGTATTTTTGAATGTTAATTGCCACAAATTGGTCGCCAAAAAAATGCCTTATTCATATCATTTGGTTGTGTTCAGCTCGACACTCCGAGCTTGAGGCTTCGAGGCAGCAGCTCACAAACACGCGGGTGCGTCACGGCGTCGATGTCCACTTCTCCACAGTCTGTGCGGTGTGAGAAAGACCCGCTGACAATCTGATGGGTCGGCCCCACCTCAATACGCAAGACACGACTAGTCCGTACACACACATCATTAAGGCCACTGGCATGCCCCGTTGCCGCTCTGGCTGGCTAACAATCATTTCACACCCTCACTATTCCTACTTGTGAATGGATGTGTTGTAATTTGAACAAATGAAACATTTAAAGTGACAAACATGACACTAAAAAGACATTTTAGTGACAGATAATTGAATTTGAGAGACTCCTCAAAACGTTGCTATTGAGTCTTTCAGGGAGTGTGAAGCGTTGATCGAGGGGTCTCTCCAAGCCCCCTGAGACCTTCTTGTATTTCAGCACAATTTAGTCAATGGTAGTGAGGAACCTGCTGATAATCATCCATTGCGGTTCACCCTCAGCTCTCAGGAGCGTTTTTAGCTTCTTTCAGCTCGTTGTGGTTTTAGGGTCCGCAGGACTCGGCATAATTTCCGAACGCGGTGGCCAGCTGTTTTCACAATTGCCTAGCAACAAACAACGTTGCATCCATCCTAGGTGGAACTAAAAGAGACTATAGCACGTTGCTTTTAATTACTTTTTAATTGCGATGATGACAGATTAAGTTTATTTGTAGCTATTTTTGAGGTTTCAAATTGTCCCCGATTGCTAAATCTGGACTACTGTTTCTCCCTCCGTGGAACAGTCCGAGCACAGCCATCGCCGGCTGTGTTTCCTTATCGTGTGTCAGCAGGAGCAGCAATGTGTGTGTTTGGCTGCGTGACGACTGTGTTGGCTAATGCATTGTTTACTGACCTCTCTCTCCTTCCACCAGTCATGGTTGACAGGTGACATTTAGTGGCAGGAGAAGACCTATGTGGCTGACCATCTCATTCTCTCTCTGTGTGTGTGTGTGTGCAAGATTCTGTGTTTTCCCAGCCAGTCGGGTCACTCAGAGTATTACATGTGGCCTGCAGGGCAATGGGCAGAGGAAATGAAGGGCTATTAGGGTGGAGAGAGGGAGAGAGAGAAAAGACTGGCAGAAGGTATGGACAGAGAGAGAGAGAGAGAGAGAGAGAGAAAGAGAGAGAGCAAGAGAGAGAGAGACATTTAAGCTGGAGGCTGTGACAGTGGAGACTGTCCAATAATGATTTTGTGTTCCTATCCATCTGACCGTGGCTTCATGGCAGTAACCGCAGCCCACTGTTAGGCCTCGCGACGCTCAATACCATATTAAACAATGATATACCCAAAACAAATAACAACAAGAGTCTTGGCAGTAGTAAGAGGAGAGTTTACATTTACCGACGAAGAGTTGAATCACTAGGTTACGGTAATCTTTCTTTGTAATGTTGCATAAATAGTTCTCCCGAGAGAGAGAGAGAGAGAGAGGGAGAGAGAGAGAGAGAGAGAGTTTTCTTCCCCTGTGCAGCCACATTTGTATGATGAGAAAGCACCACTCATATTCATCTTAGTAAAGTCACATTAAATGACTCCAACAGCATCATCATCTGTTTTACGCAGGTGTGTGGCCGGGAAAAATCACTCACTTCAATCCCCCCTCCCCCCCCCCAAAAAAGCAGCAGTTTGCTGTGCAAGGAGCCTCATTTTTTACCATCACACCGGAGGACACAGGAATTAGAGAGAGAGAGAGAGAGAGAAAGAGAGAGAGAGAGAGAGAGAGAGACGTCGAGGCTGGGGGGAGAGGAACTTAATAACTTGATTTTCTCTGCTGTTTACAGCGGCCGTTTCACCCAGGCGGCTGTGGTGTGTGTTTGTGGTGTGTGTTTGTGGATCGTTTGTGACATTTGAGGCGTCGTGAAACACCCCAAAGGTCTTCATCAAAACCGCCACATGCTCAACCTGGTGGAAAGATTCAAAAGATGTTTTACTGTCACCACCGAGGGGAGCGAGACCACCGCCCCGCAGCACGCGGCCTGTCGATCCGACACATTGAGGCGAGACACTTGGCTGAATTACACATTTGTATTGAGGGTGATGTAGACACAGCTACAGGGAGCAACTCAGGGTTAAGTGTCTTGCTCATGTACACATCAACTCGGGCGGGGATTGAACCGTCAACCTTCTGACTGAAAGACGGCCCTGCTAACCACTGACCCACAGTCACCCTTTAAATAGCGGTTCTATCTTCTGATTTAACCGTGAGGAGTCGACCAGATACTGATCTTTTTTTTGTATGTAAAAGTAAATCACATATTTTGTAGAAGTAAAATCACATATTTTAAATGTAAAAAGAAAAGGAAACTCAGTTGATTTGTTGCGCTCGACTCAGCTCGACATTTTCAGGCAAAGAATATTAAACACTCATGTTTTGTTGGAACACAAAGTTTTGTGTCTTTTTTCCATTGGTTATTTAACTATTTAAGCTTGACATTCTGCATGTGTCCATAAGTTTGCAATAAGTACACAACGACAACATTGACTTTTGTTTTCACATGCTTAGCAAAGAGTGGTCTCCTGCTTCAAAGTCCTGTGTTTGTTGACCCCATCCATCAAACCCGGACCCCTCCCTCTGTGGACTACATCCCCTCACCTCCTGAGACTGATCCCAAGCTCTTCTTGGCTCTCTTCGGAGGCGGTCGCATTTTCTCTCCCTCTCCTCCCCATGACCTTCCCTTCCCCGCTTGGCTTCTCTCGTCATGTCTTGTCTGTCTCTATACTTGAGAGACTCTCTCCGCATCGCTCTTCAAACTAAAAACCATGGACGTAATCAACTGGTCCTTAAACGCAATTGACACCATCTTCTCGACGAGAAGCTCGGGTTCGGGGGAACCTGCCTGTCCTGCTGGGACGAATGTTGCTGGATACACGATGGACGCGTGGGGGAAGTGGCGGGTCTTGTGCCTAGCACCACTCTCCGTGGAGGACGTAGAAGACATCTACCTATTGAACTTTGATTACAGGATTTCTGCTGTTTGGATTTGGCGCTGCCCTGGCTTATCGGAAAATTAAGGAAACGGAGACAGCCGTTAAAAGCCCCCTAAGGCTGCCCGACATGATTGACGGCGTTGGGCAGAGTTGTTGGCACTCAGACTTTGGCATTAAACCGTCAGAATGACAACATCGTGGAGAAGCTGACGGCTCTGCAAATGAAATTGGATCGATTTGAAATCCTATTGGCAAACGGGAGGAAATTGGAGGAATAGTGGGTGCGTAAAATTGAATTGCAGCTACTGGAAGACCAAACAATCCCAATCTTATCTGCTGGCTCCCTCTACCAGGACGGGCCCAAGGCCGTGACTGGAACAACAACTCCCGAAGATCACTGAAGCGAGACTCTCTCATTTCCTTCCCCCTATCCACAGACACCTGTGGTTGTCTTTCTCCCAGGACCTTTCAAGGCTATCTCCATGGCAACGACCATCTTGCGGACTGAGAACTTTGTCTGTTGTGGCCTGGGGGAGGACGACATACCAGAACACGCACACACGAACTTTCAATAATACTGATTGCATTCACTACCCCTCCCCATCCCACGCCTTCGCCTGCTTTTAACCCCAGTGGGACCGGACGGGCTGTGCGGCGCTGCTGAGTTGGCGCGGACCGGCTGGCTGCTTGTCGGTGCTGGTTACCTTCTGCCCCAATGGATGGGCTTAGATCACCCATTTGTTGGATTACCTCCCCTCCCCCCTTCCTACTCGTTGCAAGTTATGTCTAAATGTATGTGCTTATGTGCTAAGGTGTTTTTTTCCTGCTCCCACACTGTACCCCTCTCTCGGGGCATAGTCGGGGGGTTGGTGTTTTTTCTCGCCTTCTTCTTCCCTCATGTTATGCTGTAATCTTTCATCCACCCTTTCTTGTAATTTCGATGCTTTTGTACCTGTACTCTGGCAAACGACAAATAAATATATCAATCAATCAATCAATCAGAAGCTCTTTCTGCCAAAATAAAAAAGAATGAAATCCTTCAAACATCATCATCAGTATGTGTCTGTGTATCACGCGTGGTTGCTATGTGTGTGTGTGTGTGTGTGTGTGTGTGTGGCTGAATGGTTACACCCTTTAAATGGGCAGGTCTCCCAGGAAGCTCCATAACAGATGCACCTTTTCCACCCATACGGTGTTGCAGTTAAACCTCCAGTTATGTATTTATTCACTGTCCGTGCGTGTGTTCATGCGTGTGTGTGTGTGTGTGTGTGTGTGGCCGTGGTTTCCCCATGACTCTATATTGCCTGGCTTTTGCAAAAGGGGTGCACAACAGACAGAGACAGGGCCAAATCATGTTCAACTCTGCTTTGCCTGTTAGGATCTCTGTCTCCCCTGCAGTTTCCCTCCTCCGAACTCCGCCCACTGTCACGCCTTCCTCCAGAAGAGCCAGCTGGGGCTAATCTCACCTGATCATCTCCAGCTGGCTTAAATACCCCGGCCCTGCTCTTACTCACTGTCAGGTCGGTGGTTTACCAACCTGAGGCCAGTCCGTACGTCCACTCGCCCTGTGAGTTCATCTTCTCGTCGTTACTCTGTAGACCAGTACTTTGTTTTGTTTTTCGCTCAGTGTAGAGACACGGTCGTCACCTGAGTGAGGAGCCCACTGACTATTCTTTCCTTTTTGTTGAGTGTTCGGTCGAGCTTCCCTCCCGACCTCGGAGCAAGAGACTTTGGTCTGAGACCCCTGCCTTTTTGTTATTTCTGTTTTGCTTTGTTTTTGGAATAAAGAGCACTGATTCTATTCAAGCTGGTGTCCGTCTGCGTTTGGGTTCAATCTCCACACCAACACATAACAGAACGACCTGACCAACAATGGACCCAGCAGCGGCAGCTTCCTCTGCAGAACATCTGCAGAGGCGGTTTCATCAAGGTAACCTCCTGGGAGATCACCATAATCAGCTGCAGGACTTAAGGGAGTCTCAGCAAGCGATCGGGACACAAGTGACAGACATTGGGGACAGAATGCAGGAGCTAGCGCATCGTCCCTCGCCTCCCCAGCAACCTGTTCATGAGGATACAGCTCGCAACCGTGAGTGTTTTGTTCCCTCACCAGACCCCTATAACGGAGCATCGGGGGGCTGTCGTGGGTTCCTGCTCCAGTGCAGATTTGTTTTTAATCAGCAGCCCCGTACTTATGCTTCGGACTATGCTAAGGTGGCTTATACGGTGGGATTGCTGCGCGGAAGAGCTCTAGTCTGGGCCGAGGCATGGCTCGACCGTCGTTGTTCAGAGCAGATCATCTACGAGTGGTTTATTGGAGAGTTTAAGAAGGTTTTTGACCACCCGGTTCACGCTCAAGATGCAGTTCAACGTTTGCTCCAGGTCCGTCAGGGAACTACCAGCGCCGCTGATTTCGCTGTGGACTTCCGGATTCTGGCCGCCGAGTCCGGTTGGGACGAGTTGCCACTACGAGGATTTTTCGGAACAGTCTTTCAGACCGCCTGAAGGACGAACTCGCGGTGCGCGATGAACCCAGTCTCTGGATGAACTCATTTCGCTTTCTGTGCGTCTGGACACCCGAATTCGAGGCGCCATCGGGAGAGGTCCTACAGGTATCACAATCCTGTCGCCTGACGGTCTCCACCCCAGTTTCCGGTTCCCAGACTCACCTCACCGCAACAGCACCGGTTACCCCGCCCACCACAGCGGTGGCGCCACCTATGGATCTGGAGGAGCCGATGCAGCTAGGGCGGACTCGCCTCTCCCAGGAGGAGAGATCGGCGCATCCGCGCGGGAGTCTGTCTCTATTGTGGTGAACTGGGACACCGCGTTCCAGAGTGCCCGGTCCGCCCAAAAGAGAGGGCTCGCCAATAAGACTGGGGATATTGGCGGCGACTCTAAGCGAGTTCCCCACCCCAAGTCTCAGTCCCTGTTCCCAGCTACTCTGCACCTACCGTCCGGCCCTATGCACCTGTCTGTGCTCATCGATTCGGGCGGAACAGAACCTTTTGGACTCCACTCTTGTTGAGAGAGAAGGGATTCCAGTGGAGACCCTGGACCGTGCCCTGCTGGTGAACGCGTTAGATGGCAGCCCGCTGGCCAGGATTACACACCAGACCCGGCCCTTATCGCTCCTCGTGTCAGGTAATCACCGCCAGGACATCCGATTCTCGTGTTCCCTCGCCACAAGCGCCTCTGATTTTGGGACACCCGTGGCTCAGAGACCACAACCCCAAATCAACTGGGTTGAGAGCAAGATTACTGGTTGGAGTCCCACCTGTCTCTCCCGCTGTCTCAGATCAGCAGTTCCCGTCGGACCCCTCAGCTCAACCCACCGGACACCGAGCCTACGCTCTCCTCCGTCCCCTGTGAGTATCTGGACCTAAAGGAGGTTTTTAACAAGAAGCGGGCCCTTTCACTACCTTCCCATCGTCCCTACGACTGCGCAATTGACCTGCTCCCCGGCGCACCACTCCCTACTAGCCGTCTGTATAACCTTTCTAGACCTGAACGCGAGTCGATGGAGACATACATTACCGACTCTCTCGCTGCAGGGATTATACGGCCCTCTTCCTCCCCTCTGGGGGCGGGCTTCTTCTTCGTCACCAAGAAGGATCGGAGCCTTCGTCCCTGCATCGACTTCAGAGGTTTGAACCAAATAACCATTAAGAACAAGTACCCATTACCACTTATCACCTCTGTCTTTGAATCCCTAGCCAGCGCCAAGATCTTCACTAAACTGGACCTCCATAGCGCCTATCACCTTGTGCTGATACGGAGGGGACGAATGGAAGACCGCATTCAACACACCCTTGGGCCACTTTGAGTATCTGGTAATGCCTTTTGGGTTAACCAATGCCCCCGCCGTGTTCCAAGCCTTGGTTAATGATGTCCTCCGTGACTTCCTAAACCGTTTTGTGTTCGTATACCTGGATGACATCCTCATTTTCTCCTCAGACCCACAAGAGCACAGCTGCCATGTCCGTCAGGTTTTACAACGCCTGCTGGAGAACCAACTCTTTGTAAAGGCCGAGAAGTGCGAGTTTCACGTGTCCTCTGTGCAGTTCCTGGGCTTTATCATCGCGGAGGCCAGCTCAGAAAGGACCCGAGAAGGTAAAAGCAGTAACGGAGTGGCGGTACCCTCGTCGCGACGACAGCTTCAGCAGTTCCTGGGGTTCGCCAACTTCTACCGGCGCTTCATTCGGGACTACAGCCGCATAGCCAACCCCCTGACTCAACTCACCTCCCCTAAGGTGGAGTATACCTGGACTCCTGAGGCCGACAGGGCTTTCCAAACCCTTAAGGAGCGGTTTGCCTCAGCCCCTATCCTGGTCCACCCCGACGAGACCCGTCAGTTTGTCGTCGAGGTGGATGCCTCTGACACCAGAGTCGGAGCCATCCTATCCCAACGGTCCGGGTCCGACTCTAAGCTCCACCCCTGTGCGTTCTTCTCGCGTAAACTCTCCTCTGCGCAGAAGAACTACGATGTTGGCAACCGGGAGTTGCTGGCTATTAAACTGGCTTTGGAGGAGTGGAGGCATTGGTTGGAGGGCGCGGTACACCCCTTCATCATTTGGACTGACCATAGAAACTTGGAATATATCCACTCAGCCAGACGCCTCAACTCTCGCCAGGCTCGCTGGGCCTTATTCTTCGCCAGATTCAATTTTTTAATCACTTACCGCCCAGGCCACAAGAACACTAAGCCAGACGCCTCTCCCGTCAGTTTACCCGTGCCAATGGAACCCCACTCCGGATACGATCCTGCCAGCTTCATCCGTGCTCGGAGCCGTCACCTGGGAGATCGAGGCGGCAGTTCGTGAAGCCCAGCTCACGAACCTGGTCCCGGAGGACCTCCAGACCGCCTGTTTGTTCCCCGCCTGTCCGTTCCGGGTTCTGCGATGGGCTCACGACTCCCGACTCTCCGGCCACCCGGTATACGGCGTACAATAAATTGGCTGCGCCGTGCCTTCTGGTGGCCTTCCTCGAAAGGACACCGAGCGTATGTCCAGGCCTGTACCACGTGCGCTCGCAGCAAGACCTCACACCGGCCTCCCTCAGGCTTGCTAAGACCACTCCCCGTTCCCCAACGGCCGTGGTCCCACATTGCAGTGGATTTTGTCACTGGCCTTCCCCCCTCTAATGGTCACACTGTGATTTTAACCGTGGTGGACCGGTTTTCCAAGGCTGCACACTTCATCCCACTGCCCAAGCTCCCGTCTGCCCGAGAGACCACGGATCTCCTCACCCTGCACGTCTTCCGGCTCCATGGCATCCCTGCGGACATCGTCTCAGACCGTGGTCCGCAGTTCTCCTCCCAGGTCTGGAAGGCGTTCTTCCGGACCCTCGACACCACGGTCAGCCGCTCCTCCGGGTTCCACCCACAAACTAATGGCCAAACGGAGAGGCTGAACCAGGAACTAGAGGCCATGCTCAGGTGTGTGACTGCTGCCAACCCCTCCTCCTGGAGCCAGCACCTATCATGGGTGGAATATGCCCACAATGCCCACACCTCTACGGCCACCAGACTGTCCCCATTTGAGGCCTCATTAGGCTACCAACCACCTCTTTTTCCCAGCCAGGAGCGCGAGGTGGCGGTCCCCTCCGTCCAGCACAATGCCCGTCGGTGTAGGCGGGTATGGAGAGAGACCCGGGCTGCCCTGCTTCGCACGGCAGACCGGAACAAGAGGATGACGGATCGACGCCGTGCTCCCGGCCCCGTCTACCGCATCGGACAAGAAGTGTGGCTCTCCACAAGAGACATCCCTCTACATACCGAGTCCAAGAAGCTCGCCCCCCGGTACATCGGCCCCTTTCCCATCACATCCATAATCAACCCTGTCGCAGTCAAGCTTCAGTTACCCCGCTGCATGAGAATCCACCCGGTGTTTCATGTCTCCTCCTCAAGCCCGTGGTTTCCAGCCCGCTGAACCCTCCGTCCGAACCCCTCCACCCCGACTCATTGGAGGAGGCCCGGCCTATACGGTGAGCCGCCTCCTGGAGGTTCGTCGGCGTGGCAGAGGGTTTCAATACCTTGTCGATTGGGAGGTATGGTCCCGAGGCGCTGCTGGGTGCCTCGGTCTCGGATCCTGGATCCGGCATTGATCCGTGATTATCATCACCAGAACCCCGGCAGACCGGGCGGTTCGCCAAGAGGCTCCCATTGAGGGGGGGGTACTGTTAGGATCTCTGTCTCCCCTGCAGTTTCCCTCCTCCGAACTCCGCCCACTGTCACGCCTTCCTCCAGAAGAGCCAGCTGGGGCTCATCTCACCTGATCATCTCCAGCTGGCTTAAATACCCCGGCCCTGCTCTTACTCACTGTCAGGTCGGTGGTTTACCAACCTGAGGCCAGTCCGTACGTCCACTCGCCCTGTGAGTTCATCTTCTCGTCGTTACTCTGTAGACCAGTACTTTGTTTTGTTTTTCGCTCAGTGTAGAGACACGGTCGTCACCTGAGTGAGGAGCCCACTTTGACTATTCTTTCCTTTTTGTTGAGTGTTCGGTCGAGCTTCCCTCCCGACCTCGGAGCAAGAGACTTTGGTCTGAGACCCCTGCCTTTTTGTTATTTCTGTTTTGCTTTGTTTTTGGAATAAAGAGCACTGATTCTATTCAAGCTGGTGTCCGTCTGCGTTTGGGTTCAATCTCCACACCAACACATAACATTGCCAAAAAAAGAAGAACAAAATAAGCCAAAGAATAATGCATTTCATAAATATTTATACCTGTTTTCTGATTTCATATTCATCTACAGTGCAGCATAGAGGCGTTGTGTGTGTGGGGGCTTGCAAATCGAGGCGAGTCGTCCTCATGTCATACTTTTCAATCTCAGCCGCACGCTGCTCCCTTCTATCTGCGGCGGTTTGAACCGTGGGAGTAACTCGGTGCGTGGACCCGCACGCATGCACATAATCAGTGTCACAATGTACGTTTACAGATGGCTACTGCGGCTGAGGTACACGTTTACACGTGACCGTCATGTCCTCTGCCAAACGGTGTCATTGAGTAAAGGCCGATCTGAATGGCATTCCTTGAACTGCAGCTCGCCCTAACCTCATAAAGAAACGCACCAGTGTGGTTGCGCCTCATCAGAAATATCTCACCAAAATGCAACGCTACAAATATCTAGATAGCCTATGATTTGTTATTAGCTGTAGAGTCCCCCCCCCCCCCCCCCCCACACACACACACTTCTCAAAGCTCCCTTTATTGTTCTGTTGACGCATTACTGAAGCTCCCTTTTCTTCAGATCACCCTCCTGACCAAATCCAATGATTGTCATCGCGCGTCACATTTTTCTTTGCGAGCGGTAACCGAATCGAGGGAGCGTCGCCCGGGAATGTATCTCCTCTAATCGCGCTCTCGCCGGTTTTTTGGCTTCACTTTGCTCGACAAGTTTTTCTTTTTGTTCTTTTGTTGTTTGTTTTCGGAGCAAACCGTTCCAACCGAAGCAAAGTACAAAAAGCGCTCTATTGCAAGTGTGCAATGCAATCACCCTGATGAAACGTAATTGCGTTTTAACGTGATAGAGCAATATCCCTGCCCATAACTCCCCTTAACTCTTGCTTTTGACGTGCCACTGAAAACATATTACTGCATGAGATGCGAGCCGCTACCAATTCTGTCTTTTGCTCTCTCTTTTTGCAATAATACAGTTGACGCTCTTACCCTCCTTAAATCTTTCTTCTCTTCATTGTACCTCCTCCTCCTCCTCCTCTCTGTGGCGGAGGGGAAGGAAGAAGTGGTAACACGTAGCACGTCTTCATTAAAGTGTCACTCCCCATTATTTTCGTGCTATCTCAATTAGCAGCAGGTTTAATAAAGGCCCTCTTCTCTCTCTCTCTCGCGCACTCTCTCTTTCGGCAACTCCGTCTGCATCCAACTCTTTTCTCCTTAAATCTGCAATCAGAGTGAATGATGGAGAGCTGATGGGCAGAATGGGAGGACTGGAAAAACATGGAGGAAAAAGAAACAAAGAGTGGCTGAATACATGAGATATGATAAAAAAGAAGCAGAAAAGAGGTGGATCTGTACCAGTTTTCTTCTGAGAATCCTTTACTCCTCTGAGAGCAATTAGACACTGCCGGCAGTGGCTGGTCCCCAGACTGATCTGCAGCTACTGCTCTCTGTGTGTGTGTGTGTGTGTGTGAGAGAGAGATAGAATGTCCAGTTTTTAGCTACAAAGCATCTCAAAGAGCTCGTTGTGAGTTCAGCAGGAATGAGGTAATCTTCTGATACAGGTCACAGCAGGAGGAGAGCACATATAAAGTGTGTTACATAACGTGTTAGTTACGCCCGATAAAGTACGGTATCTCACTTAAAAATAGCTACATATCGTCCAAAGTCTCATGGAGCATTACAAATGGTTATTTAGTTCACATGTTTGTCCCATTTATATTCTGTCTGGCTGTTTCAGCTGCTCTCTGTTGTTGTTACGCTGGTTCCAGACAACAGAAGCATTAGAAAATGGGATGAGACCACACTTTAAATCCAGGTCAGTTGGAGGTTCACGACGGTGCTTTAATGTCCAGCCCCACTATAGCAGAGACACACTTCACTATGGCTGATCCAAAACATAATACAATTGTATTATGATGGAAAAAACACAACAAAAGATGAAGAAATGAAGGACGCACTGCTGTTCAGGACAACAATGCAACCCTCCATTGTTCTCCTCTCCGTCTGACCACCACTGGACCATGTTGCTCCTCTGCTGTGTCCTCCGACGGACACAATCATTCTGATTATTGAACACAAAGAGAAATATGCACACGGACGCACTCAGAGACAAACACATACATACAGGCGCTCTCAGACACGCGTCAGATCCACGCGTAAACACAAACACCTTTTTTTTTCTTTCCCTTGTTCCAGATTGATTAATATGTAGAGCTGTATCAGTGCTGCCAGCTCACATTTAGCTTCCCATGGTTGCGGTTTAAGCACGCTAACTGCAAGTGCTTTACATCTATACCTTCTATCCCCAAACTCCTCTCTCTCTCTCTCACTCTCACACACACACACACACACATGGTAGTGATGACCAGTGACAGGAGTGGGTGGTTGGTCAGGGGCTGATCTGTGCGTAATTGGGGGGATATTACAGCAGCCATCTCACTTAGCCTCTGGGAGACTGATCTATATTCACTCTGCAACTCATATTCACATGGCTTCCTGCACACACACACACACACACACACACACACAGGCACTAAATTGCATTCTTTCACACCGAATCTCCAGACCCAAGGACAGGCAATATCTCAGAAGCAGAGCTACTCCGTCGAACCGCATGTAAAGTGCGTTTACCTCGTTTGATTTAGGCCCACTACATCTCGCCTCCATTGACAAAACATCCATTATCCTTAACATTTCATGATAAATCAAATATAAGCATTAAAAGTCTGCTTTGTTCATATCGATAAGTACAGAGAAATGGACGTAGAAGCTTGAAATAAGACAAAAGACGCATCATGTAAATAGACAAGTGGAAAGGCAGCTTCCTTTTGCTTGGCTCTTTCATCCGGACCAATCAAACCAAAGTCTGAGTGTTTATCAACTATTGAAGAAGTTGTACTTTTTTCATTGTTTGCTGCACTGCAGCCCTCGTCCACCCTTTATGAGAGACGTTATGTAAGCCGTTTTGCATAACAAATTGATAGCAGGTTCGGCTGGTGAAGTCTCTAACTTCTGTGTTGTCTTAAAGGAGATGCAGTAAGTGTTTTCATCTGGGCACAACTGTCATTGTCAGATTTAATAAATCATTACATTTGTCGACCGCTACTTCTCTGCGCCTTTTTTTCTCGCACCTTTTTCCTCGCGCCCTTTTTCCTTGCACCTGTGCCGTAAAGCAATTCTCAAAACCCACCTTGTTACTGTGGATTGGGAATGAATGTGAAGTGTAGAATGGAGGCAGATCATTTTTATTATATATATTTTTGCAGCTTTTGAAGGGTCTACAAATACGTGAAATACAGACAGGGGTGGACGAAGTATTGATATTTACTCAAGGAAAAAGAATTCAGTGAATATTTCAAGGAAAAGTCGAGCATTCAGAGATTTACTGATGTGAAAGTACAGAAGTATAATCGGCGAAATGTACTGGAGGAAAAAGTCCTCATTCCCAAGATGTCGATGTGTCGTATTTAACATGTAAAACATGGATTATTATTACCGACTCGTTAACATGTTGAACAGGAGCTGGTCTGACCGACTTCATGGATATAAATAAAAGGTAAATGTGTAGATAAGTGTCAATGCATGTTATATGAACGTGGACTATGATGAACTACATCACTAACCATACAATAAACACACCCATAGAAACAGTCACTATATATTTTAACTTATTTTAGTTATTTACTGTTATTACTTAAGTTTATTCTTAAAAATGGATAGAACTTGAAATCTTGTCAAATATTACAGTACTTGAATAAATGTACGACGTTGGTGCTTTAAAAAAATAAATATATAATGCATCCATAAGTTAACATTTGTTGCATCCACGCTCCCTTTGCCAACGCAGGCGTGACGGATTTGGCGGCTGAACGGCGCCCTTTGTGTCGAACGAGAACCACGGCGGCGAGCGGCCGAGCAAGGTGATCTCCTCGGTGCCCCGGAGAGCGCCATGCTAATTATTTTCCAGGGCGCGGCTCATTAGCATAGGCAGGCTGCCGCCGAGCGCTGTAGGCGACGTGTAACACCCTAACGACCACGCGGCTGTTACTTTGAATCAAGGGTATTAGTTGCGTCTCTCATCAAAGACAGCCGTGATGGCTGAGCCTACTTACACTGCTGGACAGAGTTTTTTTTCTTCTTTTTTTTCATTACAGTGTTTTGTGGAAAATAAAGAAACGTGTGATTTATCTTCCACTGCTACCGAGAGTCAACATCCCGTCTTCTCTCCTCCCATCTAGGCCGCTCTCCCTCCAATTCTTCTCTCCTCTTTGTGTCTTTAACGGTCTCTCTCCCCCCCCCCTCTCCCCCCTCCCCACCTCCCAACCTCTCTTTCTCTCTCCTCTTGCACTTTTATTAAAAACACGTTTACGACATAAATCAAAGGAATCCAGTGGTGGTTATAGAATAATTGCAATGAGCGTGCAGCATTTTTCCAGCCGCAGCGTTCGGAGCTTATTAAAAGCAACAACTTGAGATGCGTTTGTCAATAGATTACAGCGCGGCAAAGCTCCCACGTCGCCACACACAGCTGTGGGTCTCTTCGTGTCCGTGAACATGCGCAGACGTGTCACTGCAAACACGGGGAAATGAATGCCAGCCAAATATTCCCTTATTTTAAGAATTGTGCGACCGCCAGCAAAGACTCAATATTTCAATAATTGACTCCGGAACATGATGTTTCAGGAGGTTAAACAGTCATGCCAAAGTGGCCGGATATGAATTTGTTGCTCCTGGAGCGCAGCCGTTCACATGGCGCACGACAACAGGCCGCCTCTCCATCAAGATGTTAAAGACTTTGCTGCCACTCAAGCACAATATTATTTGGACATTTTCGTTTGATTTCATGCAAATAATGGACGGGGACGGAGCGGATACAACATTAATAGGGGGACTTTGAGAAGCACGATGAATTATTGAGCGCCAGCCTGATTAATTCTTAATAGCCATTGTCAAAAAATCACCGTCTTCTAGTGCCGTTAATTCTCATCAAGGCGGCTCTGCTCCGACACGCGGCCGCTGGAGCACTTCCTCCTCCTCCCCTCCTCCTCTCTTCCCCTCCTCCTCCTCCTCTATTCTCCTCGCCCCTCCTCACGGCTTCTCTGACCTCCTGCGGTTACATATTTGTGTCAACAAACACTTGAAGGCCAGACATTTCTTCTCTTTTCAATTGTCCGCCCCACCTACCCAAAAAACAACAAGATAAAAGATATGGAGGCAATGTGAGCTTTTGCCACACACACACATTGCTGTCTACATTTCCTCCAATTGGTATCGTGGTAACAACTTTCTATGACGTCCATGTCTGTACTGCATCATACATAACGTTGTATAGTCATAAGGGTATATTCAAAATGCTTTACAACAATAATCAGCCTTGTGTCATACTACTTCATAATCGCCGGTCAGTCACTGACTTTTTCTTTTCAAGAATCATAGTGTGTTTAATTATCAGTTGTAAAACATTATAATATTTGTTTACAAGGCATTACAACATTTTATAAACCGAATTATAAGTATGATTATAAGATGTACAATAATTGTAATCTGTATTATAAAAATGTAGTATAATTATATAACATATTAAAAGTATGGTCATAATGTGTTTCAATCATAATATATGCAGCATAATCATATAACAGATTATAAGTATGCTCATAATCCATTATAATCATATGATATATGTGGTGCAATCATGTAACACATTATAAGCATGTTTTTGTTGCATTATAGACCTGGGATTGCAAAATAAGATGCCATTGAGTGACCAGCAATTATCTTAAGCATGATGAATAATTCATTATGAAATGCTTTACAATGCGTGATTGTTAAAAAATAATATTTACAAGTTATATAGTTGATCCAGTGCTCTATTTAGATCACAACACATTATAAGTATGTTTCTAATGCATATCAGTACATATGGGGGTCACAGAGAGTGCTACCGCATCTGGAGAGGCATGAAGCAGGACTCACAGCCCTCTCACCCTCATCATCAGAGGACACTCGTCCATTGCTTTCAGGAGGACTCGTCCTAACAGTCATGGAGTGCAGGAGGCCACGATGAGCATTTCTGACAGTCAGTTCCTGTTTTATTCCCTGATAATAATTTCCTCTTCAGAATTGTCAGAAATCTCCATAAAGGCAAAGATACCAGCGATCCTTTAAAAAAAATAGTAATCCTTCTATCCCCGACTCCTGGTAAAATAACCTTTGAGGAAGAAGGAAGGGAAAAGGCTCACACGTTGGAGCTGCTCCTTCCCCAGTGAATGTTGGTTCAACACAAAACAGCAACCTATGTGGGAGGAGAGGGAACAGGCATTCATCAAATAAATATTATAATAATACTCATGATAATGTGGCTCTCACTGTACATGCAACTAAAGAGCTGAAATATCGGCCTCCTGCGCACCCCAATCAAAACACAACGTCTCATTTCAACCATCAATTTCAAAACATGTTTCCATGAATTATAGATAACAGATATCAATATGTTAATGAGTACACAGCGTATGGTTAGCCGCTATGATTATGGATTTAGACCAGTAGGGGGAGGAGTGTGCAAGGAAACCGATCCTTGGTGTTATGAAGGCAACAATCCAGCCGAGCAGACGGAGCCTCTCTGCCCATGTAGGACACGGCAAAGTTACATGTTCCTGCTCACATGCACTGACATTTACCACCAAGGGCTACATTAGGACTTCCACAGGAACAGTATCAGATGTGTTCACCGGGAAGGAATCTCTTTCTCTTCAATTAAGGAGGCAATCTCTTTTTCTGAGTGTGTGTGTGTGTGTGTGTGTGTGTGTATGTGTTGTGAAAACACGGTGGTGGATACTGATTTTTAAATATAATAAGGGGCGAATGGAAGATGACATAAAACCAGGTGAGCTGGAAGGACTGCTCTTTCAGCTACAGTGCATAGTCAAGTTCCTCACATGTGCTTCTTGGTATCATACTTAATATCTCTTTTACATATAAATAGGCTGATTCATTTCATAGAACACAACCTTTCCTTCCAACCAGGATGTTAGATCCACCGGGTCACGAGTTCCCCGCTGTCAAACACATTTGACCAGAAACCAAAAGTACATTTTATATTTTGTTCTACCCTTGTTTTTTTTAACTAATTATGGTAACTACAGTTTCAATTGTTTTATACTACTTAATTGTATAAATAATTTAAAAAATCTTATTTTGGTAAAAATGTTATTCCTACACACAACAGGGGTTTAAGCCACAATTGATTTTTTAAAATATTATATTTAGTTGTTGGCTCAACATTTTTATTAAAACATTGTAAATTCCCTGCAGGTTTAAAAAAAACAACAACGTTATTCATAAAAATCAAATAAAACATAAATAATGATAACTTAAATATTTAAATGACAGTGTTCTCATTCATCGCAGACCTGCTTTTCTTCTGCAAACATTACAATGATACCTTTAGGGTTTATATTGTATACACACTGTATTTCTTTAAAACTGTTTGTAAACTGGTCGGTCTCTCTGGTAACAGGCTTGACGTACATGCATCCACCTGATCTCCGAGAACTCAGCGCCGATCCCGCTTTCGTGAGAACGAGTGCCAACGTGGAACGGCCGGACTCTGAATCCTCCCCTCCGTTAGCCGGAACAGGAACCAGTTAGCTTGTGTGCAGTTAAGCAAAAAAGAGATCAGCTGAAGTCTGGAGTGAGCTTCGGCCTCTGGCCGGAAATGTCACATTTAGCAAGTGAAGCCGCTGAGAACGGGCTGCTCGCTTCCTGGCCAGCTGTGAAGCTCTAGCGATGCATTATGTGCTCGCCTCTGCTCAGTCGAGTGTGTGTGTAGGTGTGTGTGTGTGTGTGGGCCCCGCCGCTGACTGCTGACTGGCAAGGCCTATCTTCTTCTGCATATTCAACAGCTCTTACGAATATCAAAGCCACTTGATTGCATTGTGATTATTCGCCAAAACCCCGCTTGCTCGCTCGCCCTCCCCTCGCTCTCGCCTCGCTCTCGCCTGCCCTCTGTACTCCATTACTAGTCTGAACACAGCGCCGGCGTTGTAGCATCGCTAGCCCGATCTGACACCGTTCCTTTTACGGGTTCAACAGCTTGCTTGTCTTACAGCAAAGTAATTAGTACCGCACGCTCGTATTCATTAACAAAGAGCGTTATCACTTTATTAATCCATATTAGGAGAGGTGGAGGAGGAGGAGAGGGAGGGCACAGCCAGCGTAAGGAGCGCTCTCGCTGGGACTCTTTCCCCGGCTTTTGTCGTCCCGTTGTCTGTGACCCTTGGCGCCTTCGCAACATCCCGACACCAGTGGCGTACCGCCGGCTCAAACGGTCCATAAAAAAGCGTTTAATGCAAATAATGTCTGTGGTGTAAACAAACGGGGCTGGCAGGATTGGGTGGGGGTGCGGGGGAAACAGGTGCCATGGTGCGAAGGCGCGCTAAACGATGTGATAGTGGGGGAATTAATTACTAACACGCCGCTAATTGGAAGCAATAATTTGTGTGATTAGCGGGCCGCTTAAGAAGTGAGACACAATCACCGCCTGTACACACACGCAGAGGGGCGTGGGCTGGCCGCACACACACACACACACACACACACACACACACACACACACTAAAATAAGATGCCGGTCATTCATCTGAAGTGAGGACACAAGTTTCCACACTTTCCACTTTTCTCCGTTTGCCATCCTTTCCAGACAGACACGATCTTCCTGCGATGAGGCGTATCCAAAAGGTTTTATTTGAAACCGCTGATGTGGCATGGGCTAATTAACAAAACCACCCATCCCCACCTTCTTTGTTACCTCTTCTTTCTGCCCCCCTTCCTTCCTTTCTATATCTCTCTCTCTTGATATCGGAGGCTAAACAAACCTCAAAGCATGGAGTGGATCTTTCCACACGCAGCACTTCTAAAAGTGGACTACAATTAAAACAAGATCCCGATATCAAATACACCCCTCATTAGTTCCCTTTAATTCCTATTGCCCGCAATGATCAAAGTGCATAATTAATTTCTGCCAATTCAGGATATAACGTAGTTCTGTTTCTCTCTTTGGCAGAGTAAAGCTCTGTGTAGTTCACTCTATTGAACTTCTTCCCACACAACTAGATTCATCCAGTGGAATGAATCGGTGACCCGGTGGTAACGGTGAAACTGTGATCTGCCCACCTCAACACATTTCCTTGAACTTCCCCGTTATTTAAATCACCCCCTCTTTGATGACACTGCCATTGACGTTATGTTCCCATAAAGCGCCCCAAGCTGTAGATGCAGCATGAAATCGTGTTGCCCTGTAGCTATATAATTGTCCCCGACTTTATTACTGCCCCAGTGGACTTTGCTGTAACAATAACTATTACATATTGTCATGTTTCTCTGGGCTGCAGTCGCACCGAGGGCTCGCTCTCGTACTCTTCACCTGGCTTTCATTACTCTTTTCACCGGTACTGTCCAGCCTCACCATACTCATTACGTGAGGCTGCCACGCTGCTTTATACACGCTTTAGTGTTGCGCAGTCTCCGACGGGTTGGGATCAACACTGTTTTTGTGCCATAAACTGCACAAATCAAAGAAGCAAAGCGGACATAATATTAAGGCCGAATATCATGGCAGTCGTAAAATTGTTACAAAAAGCAATCGAATGGTTTTGTGTACATAGAAACGAATCAATTCATTCATGGGGTGAGGGGGGGGGGGGATCACGAAATCAATGACTCACGACAAACTGTCAGAGCAAGTCACAAAGAGCGCTTCTGGTGGGCGGGAGGCAAACACGACGCTGTTCAACAAACATATTCTTTCTTTGGAGCGTTGTTGCTTGAATCTAAAGTTTGTGATGTTTTTACTCTTCCTTAAGGTGCGTTTCTTTGCCCAAATCTCACTTTTTCAATTTTGCGACCAATTCCCCCCCCCCCCCCCCCTCACCTGGTGCATGAGCATCCTGGATGTGAGTAAAAGGGACCAATGCATATATCAGTCGTGGTAAATGTGACATAGTAATGATCTATGGACCGTGTTACGAATGATCTACAACGTGTGTGTGATAAATGATAAATGCACATAATAATAACAATATTATCGCCAGCACCGTGGAATGTGTTGACACCTATCCGTTCGCGGAGGGCTGATTGATTTCCTGGTCATATATTTTTTAAGCATGTTCCCCGATGAAAGGTTGAGCAAGCGGCAGATGTTTTAGAAGAAGGATATCACAGAGCTGCTCTCTGATTCCTTCTGATGAATTAGAGCCGGGTCCCTCCGGTGCTCAAAGGGAGTCCACTCCACATGAATTATTACCAAATATAAATTCAGCTATTAGTCCTCTTTCCTGAACATCTGAACACGGAAAATGTGGAATTAGAAATTAATACTTCTGAATATCATGGCAGGGTTTTTGAGACCAGGGGTTCCATTTTCACGTTCTCCCCTCTCTCTTTTTGTTGTATTCTGACTGAGTTTCTGACACATTTATGTGTTAAATTGGGCTCAAGCAGTTCTATTACCATACAGATTATCCTTTGTGAGCTTTGGTATCGCAGAAAAGAATTTGCATTCTGTAGAAAAAAAGGAATATCCAGTGGCAAAAGAAAATGGAATGAAAAAGGGGATTATGGGTCTCTTGCTTCCCTCTTTATTTCTCTAATCTATACTCAGGTCAATGTTATATCCAAATTGATTCCTTCAAGCTAAATGCTCATGTTCTTGCTTTGCATGATGGTTAGTCTGCCTATCTGAGTGCAGTAAAACGGTTTCCTCCTTATCTACACACTGACATATGGTACAAGGTGATGCCTTCATACGCTGTAACAACAGGAAGGAATCCACAAAGACTTCTGACTTCCTTTTGTACACTCATGAAACCTTCTTTCAGCCACTTAACTTCGATCAAATGAGGAGGAATGTGTCTCAAGGCCTTCTATCCGGCCGTAGTTATTAGTAAGAAAGAAGGAGGAAGTCTCTTGCTGTGTAAAGTGTAACAGTTTAGCTGTTTTGTAATAGTTGTTTTCATCCTGTCACACCATCTCGTCAATCCAACTCCTCACCTGCCTCTGATCACTCCCTCGTTAGTCCCTCATTCCCTTCACCTGGTCCTCACGCCCTTCTCACCTGCAGCCCATCCCCTCATTAGTCCCTCACTATTTAGCTCCCTCACTTCCACTTGTCCTCTGCCAGATTGTCTTGTGTTTTCGTGCCAAATTCTCCAGCGTTATTAGAGTATATTCCTGACCTGCCTGTTCTGACACTGCCTGCCTGCCTGCCCTGCCCTCTGATTCTCTGCCCTGCCCCTTTTTGGACTTGTTTGCTTCTTCGACTGATCTCCCGGTTTTGACCCAGCCTGTTTCCAACCAAACACAGTATTCTTTGTTACTCCTGTCTGAGTCGTGCTTTTGGGTCCACTCTAATAGCGCTGTGACAGTAAAGCCTCTTTTGTGCAGGGAAGACCCTTCGTAGAGGGTACCCCGGTGTTTCCTCACTCTCGGGTCCTCCAGAAGCCTCCTCGTCGCCTCGAGGTGTATTTAAGGGGTTGGAAGATGCTCCATCGCGATCACCGGGCCAAGTGTGAGGACACGAGGTAGCGTAGGTTTGCATATGGAAAAGTGCCCCTGGAGCTCTGTCACGTTCCAAGGAAATTGATCTTATATCCGACTAATTATAATAACATTACCCTGAGTAATGTTTCCAGGTCCACTAATATTGTGTTGCCCAAAACCGTAAACCTGCCCAACACTTTAGTTGACACCAGCAATGCACCTCTTTACTTTCTTTTCATATGAAATCTAAATGCATCCCGATTCCAGCTCTAAGACGCCGGGGGGACTCACGGCACCGCTGTTCTTTCCCGCAGACAGAGTGAGCGTTGCTCTTGTTGCCAGATATTGAAAGTCAATATGCATTCCTGAGACATTTGCAATGTGGTTTTCTATTGCAACCAAACCTTTTTTCAAAGGAACGCACCCGAAACGTTTCACCTACATGCTGACGAAAAAAAGAGAAAAAATCAATTATTCTCCCGATCCACATTTCCCTTCCGACCTCCATACATCAAACATGCCTTTCAGTTGGTCACACACTATTGACCTCACCCCTCCTGTCCGGGCCACCTCTTTTTCTCCAGTTGTTCCAGTCCTCTCTCTCTTTCTGACTTTAACCAGGGGAAGTCATGAGGGAGGATCCCGTCTGAAGGTTCAGCCAAATGTTAGCAACTGAGGGAGGTGAAGTTACTGAAGAAGAGCAGTCGCTCTCTCACGCTTTGTCAAACACCTCTTCAGGCCCTTCCTCCTCCTCCTCCTCAGTTTATCATTCCTCCACCATCGGCTGCTGGAGGGAGTGAAGGTATCCGAGAGGTTGTCTAGCAAAACCCAAACACCTGTATGCTGTCATTCGTTTGATTGTTATCCCTCATCCCTCCATCACCCCCCCACTCCCTGTCCATCATTCACATCGCTCTGATCTTGCTGCCTGTCTGTCAGAGGGGATCTGCCAAGATGTCTGCAGCCTGGAGAGATGTGTATGTGTCTGTGAGGTGACTTATAAGCCGAGAGAACGCCTCTTCAAAAGTTTGGCAGGGGTGGAAAGAAATAGCGCTGTGTGTCTGGAGAGAGCATGTCTCTGAGGCCTCTGTCGCATCTCCCTACTGATTCTCTCTTCGGTTCCTTTAAAACATTTCTTTATATTGAAACACATGAGGACATCAGGGGGACATTAAGGGACATCTGGGGGACTCAGGGGGACTCAAAGGTGGGAAAAGGCTTTTGGAACAGCTGCTGTTGTAATGTGGCCAAAAAAAGTCAGTCTTGACTTACCTTCACCTCAGAGCTTCACATAACTCTGGGTGTTAGATGAAACACATTTCCACAAATGTCATTCCTATAGAGAGCAGACGTCATTAATCAAGTCATTTTGAGGGTGTGAAAAGCATGTCCGGGGTTATTCCAATTATAAAGATAAATTCATATCTGTTCAACTTTTGTGATGTCAACCGCTAGAGGGGCAGTGTGTAGAATTCACAGTGTGTAGAATTCAGGAGAATCCATCGGCAGAAATGGAATAAAATAATGATAACTATTTTAATTAGTGTATAATCACTTGAAAATAGGAATCGTTAGAATGAGCCCTTTATATCTCCATAGAGAGCGGATTATTCACGATCGCGTCTCACAATGCAAAGATTCAGCCAGTTGTATTCAAAGAAAAAGCTCCATGCCTCCAGTTTATGACACGTCTGTTACAAACGGGTAGTTGCCAAGCTGAGATCACCATGAGAAAACCTGAAATGGCACTTTTTACAGGCGAAGTAGTTCAACCCATGACGAGTAAACTGTATGTCTTGATGTGTACAATAACTAATGTCTCCCTTTAATGCAAAATGGTCTTTGCGCGTGTTTGTTAAAGCCGGCCATCCAAATAAAGTCCAATCATATGACAGTCATTCAGTGCGGTTACATGATGGTATAATTCAAATCTTGCTTTAGTCGGACTATGCTATCTTTTGGGGGATCAGCTGTTATCCCAATATACATGGCAGTGAGTAATTCGAATCATTGGCCGAAAGCATGTCATATCCGATACGATAGGTGGCGCTGTTTTCATTACAACTCGTGGTGATACAGCCATTTCCGCTTGACCTCTTCACCACCACCAACAACAACATCAACATTTCGAGAAAGAACCATGAACTTTACTATGTTCCACTCCTTCAATACATTAAGCATAAATTCTGTCTGCTCTTCGGTCCAGAAATGTGTGGTGGCTCTTGTGTTCTCCATAGCGTTGTTTGCAGCGCCGCCGCTCCCATAACGCGCACGACGCGCTGCGCGTAGGGCACCAAGTCCTGAGGGGGCACCACAAAATAGGCAACTAATAAAATCCTCATAGTTATAATAATTATAATAACGATATTATTTCAGTCTAGAAATATTAGGCGCCTTTTAGGCAGAAAAACAGGCAGAACAAGAGATATATTTAATCGCTCAGCAACTCCCCCCCCCCCCCCGTTAACACTTCTCGGGTCGCATCGCTCTGCCGTGATGCGCGCCGACACATCCGCGCACACAGACCCGATCTCAGGGGGGCATCATGAGGAGTTATGCTTAGGGCACCAACATGGTTAGCAGCGGGACTGGTAATTTGTTTGTTTTCTGCAACCAGGCCGGCAGTGACAATTATCGTCTCTTTCGACTTCCGGGTCACGACATGGGAGGGAGAGAGGGAGGAGGGCAGCGGGATCTGGAGCATGCGCAAAGACGCAAAGTCCAGTTCCGAATCGAATTCAGAGTTACATGCCGCGAGAGTCGAATTATCAACCGGATCGGACCGAGCTATCCAGGGGTGTTAATCGGACCTAAATCGGACCGCACATAGTCCGACTAAGGTGTTTACATGAAACGGATAATTCGATTTCAGTCCGACTAAGCCAATAATTCGATTGCATGTAAACGCACTGAGAGTCTTGAGCAACATTATGGTGTATTGCTGGAGTTTTTACCAATTCATATTAATACAGCTGTGATTTTGAACTGAGTTTTGCAACTTTACAGTTGCATTTAAACAAGAGAGATGGCTCATCCATGAAGTTTATTGTGTTTTTTACCATGGCCCCAATCCCAACCCTAAAGAAAAACAGGGTATTAAAAGAAATACAGAAACAACAGTTATGCATCTTTATTTAAAATTAATAATTTAAAATCTTAAATTTGTTTCCAATTGAATGGGATCGTAAGACTCAGCTTATAAAAGGCATACCATAGATATGAAAAACGCTATGCAACTATAAAGTCCTTTTCTGAATCTATTATCCTAATTTCCTAATTTCATCGTAAATTCTCAAACGGTTAAGCTTTAAAATGGGAAAATAATATGCCGACATCGATTCTTGGATTTATTCCTTTATGGCGGAGATGTTAAACCTCAAGAAACCGGCAACAGTCTGACAAACAGGTTTTTTCTTCTCAGTTATATCCGTGAGATTCATTTCGACGTACAACATTTAAAAAACAACACGAGGATTTTTCTGTATTTTCCTTTATGGTTTATGGTCAAGACCACCTGCATCCCCAGGCCACTTCTTTCTTATCCATCATCCAAACGATGACAGGCCCCGGTTAGCCACTACAAAGCATCACTCCGACTTTGACGGCAGAGATTGAAGCAAACAGCCGAAAACACGAGCCGTTGTTGGTGTTTGACAGCGAGCATAACAGCGCTGCTTGGGGATTGGGGATCAGTGGCAGGGTGGAAACAATCTTTGGGACATGCGCTGGGAGTGTTGGATAGTGTTCGACATCAGTCAATGCGGTTTGGGGACTGAGAGTGGGCGGCTGGAGTCATAGATATTAAACAGGCGAGCGCTGTATCTCTGGGGGGGATTGAGATCTGACAAGTGCAGCGCGGTTATTACCACTTTTTGTCAACGCAGATGAATGCAGCTGCTGATCTAAAGCTTGTTTAAATTTGGCAGTGAAGAATGAGACGCTATAGTCCGGAGGATCCGCCTTCCGCCAGTGTCCCTTTATCATCTTTTATGAGCTGCATCGTCTTTGCACAAAAAGTGAAATCCGGGCATATGAGATAAATACATCATTGAGATTGAGGTTTGACACATTTAGGGATTTAGGAAGACAGCCAAGGAGAAATATGTTTCGTCAGGGGTTTTGTGGTTCGGGCAAGAATTGTATCTGAGACTGAACTCAATCAACCTGCTGATTTGTTTAGAATGTGTCATGACACTAGAAATACTTTGCTTAATAAAGTCCATGTGATGTCTACGCAACTGGCCTGATACTGGAAGAAATTCAAACATCCGAGGGTGAAGAATAGAACATGTCTAACTGGAGAGGCTGAAGGACCGACCCCAAAAAAGTCATTCAAGTTCAAGGAACAAAAAAAGACTTGGTTGTTTATGACCAAATGACGAACTTGGACCACGATGGACCTCATTGTACAGATAATGTCTGGACCTCACGTCTTATCATATACAGACATCCAAATCCCCATTATTTGACCTAGTGTGTTTTCTTTATGCTTTTATTTTTCATGATCATCACTTTATCAACCAAATACTCATTACCAACAGCACATGTACACCATTCGTCTTTTGAGGGAACCATTGTTCTACAGGTAGTGTCACAGCCGATGAAATGACCTGAACGGCATGTATTGTGCTTCGATTGATTGACAGGTGTGAAAGCAACCTGAGACTATACAGTTTACTTTAACATGGAGTAGGCTGTTAACATTTTGACAATAATCGATTACCTGGAAGTTTGGTTTCACACATTAGTTACAGGATAGTTGAAAATGGCTGCGCAGCAGAGTGGAGTTCTTGAGCGGAGAAGAGACAAGAATTTACAAAGAATTTAAATAGCGTTGGGGGAAAAAAGGCTGGCAAAATGAACATTTTATTTCATGTCCTACTGAGAACTCATTCTCAGGTCAGGCATCGTCCTCTGTCTTGCTTTCCTTTCTCACAGAGCTGACTTCAGTTTCAAAACATCTCAGGGTAAAATTAGAAACCCCCCGCAGGGTGTACAGGTAGCATGCGGCTCACTTTAGGATGACGTTTGAGTGTTGTACTTGAGGTTTCACACACACCGTATAAATCCTCATCCTTTGGTTGTGAAATGTAAAAATGCAGATGGTGCACTTTAAGTGAGTTTTTCTCTTGTCTAATTTCCCCACTGACCGCTGTGGTTAAATTACGTCCTTTCAAGTATATATGGCAAGAGCTGAAGAGTTTTAAATAATATATATATAATATATAAATAATATATATATATATATATATAGATATGTGTCGCTCACACTGAGCAGCACATGCTTTGCAACACAGGGTGTGTTCACATTTTCTTGTAGCAAACTTGTACATTTTCACAGATAATCTAGCTATTGTGTACACCTTAAAGCTGTAGAAGAGCCCAAGCAAGTAACCCTCGTCTGGAACTGTGTACAGCAGTGTGTGTCTTCCAAGTTCTGCTATTCTTAGCTCGTTGAGTAGATTTATGCGTCAGGCATGTTAACAGTGAGAAAGCATGCTGCTCTCTTCCAGCAAGCACCCCCTTACTGACAGACAGACAGACAGACACACACACACACCAAAACCCCAAAATGGGCCTCTGTGCTTCCCATCTCAGCAACCTACTCTACTCACTTCGTCTCTCTCTCTCTCTCTCTCCCTCCCTCCCTCACACACCAACAGACAAATGGAAAGAAGAAATATTGCTGGGACTCTTAAAATCAACCCCCTTCAAAATAAAACAACGTCGAGTCGAAAGCAGTGGAGCCGCTGCTGAAAGCGCCGAAATCCTGGAGTGTAAATGAAAAAGATGAATGGCACACAGCGCTGTCACTGTCATGGTAGCCTTCCCACAACCCTCCCCCCACTCCCTACACCTCCACACAGTGTGTTTTATTACAATCAGTACCCATGTCTGCTTGCACTGGGGAAAATGTGCAAGGAATAATGATCGTGGATGGTCTTGGGGGTCTGGATTGAAGTGTTCCTGTAAGAATTCTAGTGGTGTAAGCAATTTATTTCTTAACACATAGTTCATATTGTTTAAGACACCCCATATATCTGCCAAGTGTGATGGGAAATATGGCTTTAATACAGCATCGCGCACACAGGGGGACAGGGAAATATTTCTAACCCCTCCACCACCCACCCAGCCAGCCACCCAAAACTTAGAGAAAACCCACTAAATGACCACACATGTTGGTTTACTCTCCCTGGAAACTCCAAACAAATACCTTCTTAATATGAATGCAATTAACATAACAGGGTTATACGATATGCGCAGTATGTTAGAACAAGTAGAAATATATATTCTTAAATGTTTTATGTATTTAAACCTAACCTAGTTGTCTCGCATAGCCCCGACTCAATATTTACCAGCGGTCAGTCAGCCTATTATGAAGCTCTAGGTTCCCCTCTAGCTCATTAAATGCATCGTGACGTTTCAAAATACGTATGTTTGCTTAACTTTTAAGATTACCTCCGCGACAAAGCTACTAAGGCATTAATTACACAAACAAAGAACGGGAGGAGAAGGCCACCTGAAGACTTGCGACCAATGGCAGGCTTGTTCTCCCAGTCTAAGTCCACTGAGACAGGCAGCCTTACAAAAGACTGGAACTACGACTCAAATTTGAATCCCTCCCACCCCCAGTTCTCAACCACTACCCCAATAAGTGGAACCAACATTACTAACAGAAACCAGTATGGCCAAAGGCGCTTCCCGTTCAATTTCTGTGGAGTGGGTCGAGGTTCATTCACTGCTGGCTTCACGCAGAGTTGAATTTGATTGAACTTTTTCATGCAAAGTTGCAGTGCTCTCCAGTGTGATCGACGGTTTTGTAATGACCTCTCAGTCAGGAAATACTGGTTGTGAATATTACCGTTTTATCCCCGCACAGGAACAATAATACAAGTGCCAGAGAGGAAAGGGTGTTGTTTGGCTGCAGCGGGTGCAAAGACGATGACAGAAGTTACAAGGTATAGGTAAAGTATTTGACTATATCATCCACCAAGCACTGGCCACGTGTGTGTGTGTGTGTGTGGGGCCAGTGATCTTAGCCACTACTCTATGTGCTGCTTAGTCTGTCACAGAGGAGCGGCCTGATTCTTTTGTGTGTGGGACGGTAAGAGAGAGAGAGAGAGAGAGAGAGAGAGAGAGAGAGAGAGAGAGAGTCCATGGACTGGGTCAATAGTGAACCCTGCTGTGGCTTCCAAGATGAGTCTCCCTCAAGAGACAAGCAAGGGAACCACAAGATTGATTTATAAGATGTGTGAGTGTGTGTGTGCGTGTGTGTGTGTGTGTGTCGAGAAAGATGACATCAGGACAGAAGTGATGGTGGCATGGAAACTTTCCCTTGAAAAATAATTGAGTTTAATAAATTCACTTCCTTCCCTCATTGAGCTGTGTACAAATATCCTGCTTGATTGAGAAGATGGAGACAATTTGGATAAAAGTCTTTGCATGAACTACTTACTTTTTTTGTGCAGAAAGTAAAGCCAATTTCATTTTAATGATGTAGATCAATCATTTTATGTGATGCAAATGCAGATTCATTTCCAACAAGATATTTTCATGTGAAGGCACAGTTTTATAATTTTTTGTCAATATCACACATTTACTACAACATATTATTTTTGTGTATGAGTATTTGCATTGTTCTGCTATACCTGCTCACACCATTACTCTTCCTCCCCTCCTTTATTTGAGGGAACTTTTAATATTTTTTTAAACCTTCATCTCTTATCCCTTGTGTAAGAGTCACAGGTTCCGTTATAGACGCCCCGAGGGGCTGTAGCAGGAAGAGAGGGAGGTGATGGGTGAGAACGTAGTAAATGTGGGTGTCGGGTGGTGGCTGGTGGGGGAGGGAGGCGGGTGAAAGGCTGGGGGAGGGCAAAGTAAACAGGCAGTAATTAAGAGCGGAATATTCGCCATCATTGCAGTTTTCCTCCCATGAAGGACCGCTTCAGAGGCTTTTTCCCCCAATTTTTTCTCTCTTTCTCTACACCCAGGGCTAATTTTCTCACACGTCAGCCACTCTCCTCTGCCACTGTAAAGCAGCATAGAGTCACTGTGTGTGTGTGTGTGTGTGTGGGAGGGGGTGTTGTATGTGTGTTGCTGGGGCCCTGGGCATCTTTAACGCCAATTAAGAAAAGGGGCAGAGAAACCAACCCCTGCTGAACCACCAAGCGCTGACAGGGAGGAACTGAGGCAGCAGCGAGAGAGGAAGGAGGGACACATCTGTATATAGAATCTGGGTTACATTATTATCATGATTAGATATACATGTTACCAGAGAAGTCCTTTCAGTCCATTGTGGTCGGAACTGCTTCAGTCCATTTTTATCTTGAATATCTTATTAACTTAAGGTGCATTGGGGTTTTGGTAAATTTGGCTTCATTTGAAATAAATCCCCCTCCCCCCCACACACACACACCCCTGGTGTTTAATAGGTTTCGCTGTTATTATGCCTTTGAGGAGGAGCTTGAAATAATTGTGCTGATCTGTTGTTCATTTGTGGGTTCCAGAATCTAAATGAGGACAATCCTGCAGGAAGCCAGTGAGAAATGTTGCCGTATAAAGTCTGGCATTAAAGACGCTCTCCTAGGTTTTAAACTAACCCCGCTGTGGTCCTCATCTCCAAATTAAGTAGTTTGGATCAGATGTTCCCCACCTGGGGTTCAGGACCTCCACAGGCAGCACATCTCATCAGTTTCATGTGAGAGGGGTTGAAGGCATAAAGGAACATCAACTCAAGTAACAGTTGTGATGACAATCATTTTCTGGAGGTTTCACTTGCTAGGATGAGATAAGAGTAGTACGTACATTTACATATGACAGGACAAATGCCTACATGGACATGGTTTTGATTTACATTTGTTTTTAAATGTTAGGAATGACCGAGTGAATATTATGTTGAGGGTTATTCTCGGGAAATTTAGATTATTATTTTTTACAGTTAGCTACAGTAAGAACTGTTTTTCTATTAATATTATTTGTATAATCAGGAGTAATCACATTATTGAGGATATATTTGATGCAGTGTGCTCAACAGCTGTTACAGTTTATGTAACTCAATATATTTTTATTCGACTCAATTTGATTAACTGTGTAGCTCAAAGACGTTTGCTTGACTTTTTCCACGTTTCTACCTACTTTTTAGACTCAGTTTCTGTTTATTTTTTAATTATAGATTATAAGTAACAGAATTAATAGCGAATTTTCGGATTACAATTCAAATCTGACCCGCCAGAGGGTTTGTTCCACAGAACCATCAGAGATGACACTAATGGAAACTGTTTGGAAAAGGAAAGGTGATTCCAAAAATATTGCCATGTGACAAAACATCTTTTAGATCGGGAAACGCCTTCAGTGGCGTTCTTTGCTCTTCTTTTAAATCAAGTTATTTCCACTTTCTTATAGAACAAACTAGAGGTGTGATTATCACACTTTGCATAGTAGCACTGGAACAAGAAATAGACCAAAATAACATACGTTTACGAATATAAACGCAGAGGTATGCAAGTGTGCTATTGATTTCTAAGCTTTACGTGGAAAAGTTCTACACGCATGCACGCACCTACACACACATGCAGAGAGGGCGGGTACTGTAACAGCAGCGGTGGGATACTAGAGTGGAGCTCCGGCTTTAAGAGGGCCGAGGCTGTAATTAGTTTACTGCAGGTTCCTAGGCCCCGCTCATTTGTGTCAGCCACCCAGTAATTCTGCCTGTAATATATCTGCTCGGCCTTGTGAGTGATGGCAATGAGTAAGAGCGAGAGAGAGAGGACTGATTTGTGATGCTCGGGCAGGCGGCTTGCATTTCTAATACGATCCTGCTCCACTTATTTGTCCATCTGATTTAAACAACAGAGTAGTGGGGGTGGCAGGGCAGAGGGTATGAGGAAAGGGGAGAAGTAAGATCTCGGGAATTACGCGGGCCCGAAAGACTGAATCAGTGGTGGTTTTTCAAAAGCAACGTTGTTCTAATTTGTGACAATTTAATGTGTTTTTGCAAAGAAATTGTCAATATGTAAAAAAACTATTGCGAGTTAGCTGTAAAACATGCTGCCACATGGCACCTAGGAGAGAGCAGAGCAAGCTGTAAACACAACTTATTATCATCTTAGGAAAGAAATGGATCCCCTCTGTGGACAGAAATCTAAATAATTGCGATATCTTCCCTTCAAGGTCACAAAACTAAAACTCAAAAGCTAAATGTACTTGATAACAAATAGCCTAAAAAAATGTAGAAGAATAAAGTCATGTGATAATGTGGCCTGATGTGTATGAGATCAGACGGCAGACAGATGTTCATGAGAGCACGGAATTACTTTTCTTCTTTTCTTCTAATTTAGTTTTGGAATTTAAAGTTGCGTAATGAGTGGCTCGCTGGTTGCATCTGGGTATACATTGGCTGCATTCAGGAGGAAGAGCGAAGAGGAAGAAGAAACTCCCAGACCCCACCGGTTTCCATTACATCATTTCTCCTCACGAATTTGCCCTACAGCCTGCGAGAAGCAGCGGCCTTGTAAGACAGAGACGGGTGTTGCAGTATCTTGGCACTCCATGCCAGGTTGTCTCTCTGTAATTGTTTGTAACGTCATGCATGATTTTTGAAAAGGTTAGTGGGCTCCCAGTTTCTCTGTGTGTGTGCGTGTGTGTGTGTGTGTTTAGATAGCTTGGCTGCAGGGTACAGCCTGAGTGTGTCTTGCTCTTTTCGGTGTCAGAACAGATGCCGGAGGCGAGCCCCTGGGCTGCCCTCAGGGCGCCGTGTACTCTGGAGATACACACACTCCTGACGTGTAGCCATGCACGCACACACACACACTCAGATACACACAGGCAGACAAACACAAATCTTGTTCACGCCTGTATTTACATAAGACCTTCTGATCAATGTCATGCGGGGTAATGCCGATTCTTTGAGACACACACACACACACACCTGTGCGTCCATTGTGCAGACAAACACACACTTTGCTTTCACCACTTTTCTTTCTCCCCCCCGTTCTTAAGAAAGCTGCACTTTACCCGCTCGAGGGTGAACACAGCGGAGCTGTGTGAAGGTAGCTGTTAGCTCTACCTAAACACTTATTACCCGGCATTGTAGGTTGAGTCTAATTACCTGATTGAGTTGCCAACGCGGATTTATCCGGCGTCTGTCAGTGCGCTCGGAGCAAGCCACTCATTATCACAGCCAGCCAGGCTTGAGCTGGAGGTCGTGTTTTACTTTCTGCACTCCGAGGTGTCATTACGGCTGTCAGAGAACAGCGGAGTGGGTGACAGACACACACACACACACACACACAGTACCAGGCCCATGTGTGCGCAGGTATGCAAAGTCAAGCCGATGTGTTTCAGGGCTTTTCCCGCATGTCTGTGATTCCTGATCGACATGTCCGTGATTTCTGTGTGGAAGATGAAGAGGAAAAGGGACCATATTAGAAGAAATTAAATACATTTGTAGTTAAGTCCTCTTTATCAGCAAACATTTACCATTACCGAGAGAGTAAATGCAGAGATTATTTTTAAGCTTATCAGTGTGTAAAAAAATATGTTTTCTTTGATCTACATTCTCATTTGTCACATTGGCGTCCATATTTTTCCAGACCACACTATATAACTGAAACACTCAAAGGAACAATGTATCTGATCGACTTGGCTGGGATTATATTTTATGTTATTTCATACAGCACAGATGAGTGTTTGTAGGGGCGCCGCTGTCCGTAGTTCTGAAACTGAGCCGGGGGGGATTCTCATTCATAAATTCCCACAGTATAAAAGGATGATATTCATTGAGATGAACCGAGCAATTCAAAGTATAATCAGACATTCACAACGGGCCTCCTGGACAACAGTCTGGTAAAACATCCACACACATGCACAGTTTGCCGCTCTTCATACTTCCTCATTCACATCTACTTGAAATAAGTACGGACTGATTTTGTAGGATTTACATGAACACCAATAAGTAAGTATATCAACAGTGTGAGAAAACAGCCTGATATGTAACATCCTGGATAGTGATCCTCCTCCGATGCTCTCCTGAAGGTTTCTTCCTTTTGTTTCCACCTGAAAGGGTTTTTTTCTATTTCTTGGGAGTTTCCTGATCCGATGTGAGGTCCTGGGCCAGGGATGTCGTTTGTGTACAAACTGTAAAGCCCTCTGAGGTAATTTGTAATTTGTGATATTGGTCTATGTAGCAGCTCTATTGCCGCTACCCGTGGGTTTCCCCCAAAAGGTGCAAGGATCAGCCAGGCACACAGAGGTTTCGTTGGATGACATATTTATTGGTATCACACACACACACACACACACAGCAGACCACAACACTGCGCCTCAGCTCACTTGCCTCCCTACCTCCAGCTCTGCTGCCCTTTTATATCAGTCAGCAGCCGAGGCCAGATTGGGGACAGCTGCCACAGTCTATACAAATAAACTGAATTATATTGAACGTATTTGAAACCATTCAAATCCAGATGGATAACATCCATGGATTTATAACCTTAATCCTCTGAGACCAAGACTATGGAGGACTCAAAATGACTTCAGTATAAATAAATGCATGAATAAATATAGGAATAAATAAATGCTTAAATAAATGTATAAATAAATAAGTAAATACAGGAATAAATAAATAAATGCTGAAATAAATGTATAAATAAATAAATAAATGCAATAATAAATGTATAAATAAATACAGAAATGAATACAGAAATGAATAAATATAAGTTATAACTCAACAGGACATCATTAAATAAATGTATTTCTACATTTCTGTATTCCTTCATTTATTTATATCTCTATTTATGTGTCCACACATATTTCTTCTTTTATTTATGTGTGACATTTATGTGTCCGTATATTCAAATGAGCTGGGCGGTCCGAACCTCATTGTTAAACAGGATTGGTCAAGTCGGGGAGCAAGACAGAAGCAATCGATCCCTAGCACTTGGACCTGTAGACGAACCGTGTTTATTATGCATTCTTATCTGTACATTCTAAATACTACTGTTGTTGAGTCACGGAATGTAATTTAAGGATGTTTTCAGCCTGGAAGTTAGTAGTTTAAGTATCAAATCTGTGGTCGGTTTATCGAGATTCAGCCTAATAAGGATATGCGACGGAGATTTGAGGTCCTGCTCGCGGGACCACTGAGCTCCGGGCGCTCAGCGCGCTGTGTGGCCGCCGAGAGAAGCCTGATCTCGGCAGGACTTTTTAAAATGCTCCGCTGGCTCTGACTTCTCCGTAGCGGCTAAACATGATATAATTAGGTTTTGGAGGATCTAAAGAGCACAACGAGTTTATTATTTATTACAAGATAACGTTACGTCAATTTGACTGAGATTCATAACTTCATATTGTAGCGACCCTGGGTCAGGAAAGCTACGAGACGTTGTATATTTATTACCGTTTATTCGTAGCCTACGCCAAATGACAGGGAACACCGCAACACATTCTACTCCACTGTAAAGTATTTTACAGTGAATAATTGAAGTAAATTCATGAGCAAGAACAGTTGATGTGGTGACGTCACAAGACCAGAAAGACCGTCCTGCATCCTCGAGAGTCTGGATTCCCAACACCAGACTCCAAAGGAACACAAGTCTCTACTCAGTGTACTTGGAATTGATAAACGGCTGAAGTCAAAAAGCTGTCTAGGCTAACTTCTGCTAACGGTTAGCTGAGCGAGCCAACTTCAGCATCATGTGCCAGGCAGAAGTAGTCGAGCATAACACACCAGGTGCATCACACTCCTGTGACCAATCATGCTTTAGACAGAGGTTCGGACCGCCCCAGCTCATTTGAATATATGGACACGTAAATGTCACACATAAATAAATGAAGAAATACGTGTGGACACATAAATAGAGAAATAAATAAATGAAGAAATACAGAAATGTAGAGATATATTTATTTAACGATGTCCTGTTGATTTATAACTTATATTTATTCATTCCTGTATTTATTTATTTATACATTTATACATTTATTTAAGCATTTATTTATACATTTATTTAAGCATTTATTTATTTATTCCTATATTTATTTATTTATACTTAAGTCATTTTGAGTCCTCCATACAAGACCAGCTGACACACGTACACTGTGTGACATGTGATTCCTGACGACCTGTCAGCATCAGTACTCATGGGTTAACACTGCAGACCTTAATGATATTTCCATTATCATACGCTCCTGCTCTCACCACCCTTCACCACCCTCCCAGGCAGTCGGAGAGGTGCGGATTAAACTGTGTGACATTGCCCCTGGGTCTTAACTCACTTTATGCAGGTCGTCTGTCGGAGCTCTCGGGGAGGACGCTGTGTGCACTCAAAAAAACGATTCAAGCCCTTCTTAGAGGTGACACATTTAAATATTGTTTGATACATTTAAATAAATCAATTACAAAACGAAGATATTTATTTTGAATGGGTGTAACACAAAATGTATGAATACTTTCATTTATTAGATTTATTTAGGTTACACTCACAAAAACGATTCAAGCCCTTCTTCGAGGTGACACATTTAAATATTGTTTGATACATTTAAATAAATCAATTACAAATATAGATATTTATATTTAATGGGCGGAACACAAAATGTATGAATTCTTTCATTTATTAGATTTATTTAGGTTAGATGGTGTGCATATCAACTCAAAATAAATGTGTTTCATTGAGGACTACCCTTTGCACATGCGCCAGCTGAAAATCAGTTGTTTACAAGGTGAAGACACTTTCGGTGGTGTAGTGGCTAGCACCGTCGCCTCAAAGCCAAAGGTCTGTGGGTTCAATTCCCAGTCAGGGTTTTCCTTCTGTGTGGAGTTTGCATATTTTCTTAGTTAGTTAGTTAGTTTATATTTTGAGTTGGACAAACACAAATTAATTTAATTTAATGAATATTGTTATTTTATTTTAGATGTATTTGATACAAATGAGTTGGACTAACTTAATTACATTGTATTGCACTGATGTGCTAAATTTGAGTTTGAGTTGCATATAATTATTGGATGGAAAACCTGCCAACAATTTCATTGAGTTCATCCAATGATTCATTTCTTTGAGTGTGTGCTGCAGCTTTTGGTCGGGCTGAGGGCTGAAATGTGAACTGAAGCGACGGGCGGTGTCCATCGCACCACAGCGAAGCAACGCCTGTGTGATTTAGGCTTGATCTGTCTTCATCTACCTTGTTTCAAGCCTCCTTTCCTTACATGTCACCCACACACACTGACAAACACACACACACCCACATGCAAAATGCATGTTTTGTTACCTTCGCATTGAAAATGCGGAAGGTTATGTTTTGATCGCCGTGGATTTATTTATTTATTTGTATGCGTGTTCCTCGCATAACATAAAAAGTTTTAAACCGAATCGCATGAAATTTGCTGGGATGATTGGTGATTATCCGTGGACCATTTGATTAGATTTTGGTATCAATCGGGTCAAGGTCATGGAAAGGTCAACATCTTCTTTTTACCATAGCAGGGTCAATTTTTATCCAATTGGCATGCAACTAATGCCAAAATGTTCATAATTCAATGCCCAATCTTGTGATATGCGAAGGTATGCGCTCTACCGAGTGCCCATTCTAGTTCAGAATGTTTTTAGCCTTGCAGTGCCATTGTAGCGCTGCTCACAGAAACACACTTTGCCCTTCTTTTGAGGGAAAAACTCTTCTTTTTTGTTTACAGGAATGAGGAAAAAGAGGGACAGAGGAGAGGAGAACAAATGAAAGGAGAAAAGAGGAGATAGAGGGTGGAGCGGTGAGGTGATGGGAAGGATGATGAGCTATGGCGGAGGCACATGTCACACCCTATCAGGCGACAGGACGAGTGAAAGATACAGTATTGCCTCCGCCGTGTTAGGAAACGGCGAACACACCGGCGCTAGCGCATAAACACACACACACACACACACGCACGAAGCAGGCCCAGCCAAGCTTGTCTGGCTCTCTGACGCTGCGCTGCCTCCATGCAGAGCAGCCGAGCTGTCGGCAAGAGGCCCGGATCATTTTGGACAGTATCATTAAATGCCATGTCATTACCCGTTATGAATACTTTCATTTATTAGATTTATTTAGGTTACACTCACAAAAACGATTCAAGCCCTTCTTCGAGGTGACACATTTAAATATTGTTTGATACATTTAAATAAATCAATTACAAATATAGATATTTATATTTAATGGGCGGAACACAAAATGTATGAATTCTTTCATTTATTAGATTTATTTAGGTTAGATGGTGTGCATATCAACTCAAAATAAATGTGTTTCATTGAGGACTACCCTTTGCTCGATGGTGTTTTGAGCCCTCACCGGCGCCTTCCAGGCAGCGGCTGCCTGGAAGGCGCCGGAAGGTGGTCCCGCCCCCCAAAACTCTGATCCAATCAATGCGCTACCCCCACTTGGAGCGGAGCGCATATTCAAATCCACTTTTTGGAGCGCATTGCATATTCAAACCCGCGCATTTGGAGCCAAACCCACTTGGAGCGCATTTGGAGCGCATTTAACCCACTTGGTTCAACAATTTCAAAGGTACGTAGCTATTTTTGGGCCGGCTAATGTTGTGGTAATGTTATTTCAACCTGCTAGCTAGCAGATAGATGATGCTAATCTTAGCTGTGGTAATGTCATTTCTACCTGCTAGCGAGCTAAATCTGGTTAAAACATTAGGTAACAAAGTAAGATTAATTACTGCAGATTAATCACTGTATTTGAGTGATTGTTAATGGTTAGTGGTTATCTTTCAAATGATGCCTGTGAGGCACTTGACGTTGAGACTGGTTGACTTCCAGGCTGCTTTGGAATAAGGATACCTCTGAGGCAGCCACCAGTTTTTGGATAACTCTGAGGCATCATAGGTAGTGTTGACTACTTTATATCAATAAATAACTACTTTAAAGACTTTAAAGACTACTTTATATCAATAAAGAACTTCAGAAAGCCAGCTCCAAACTATTACACCCCAGTGTCAATAAGTGTTTCATTGTCACATTGGTATGTGCATCAAATCTGAATTTAATACTGTGTTCGTGTCATGATATGTCTTTCCCATTTTGTTAAGGCGGCCAAGGACCTGTGCTCCTCCGTCGGTGCTCTGGCTGCCAGGAGCATCGAATTTAAAGAAGTGGCCATGCTGCCGGCATCAGACCCCACTGTGGCCACAGGGAGAGCCACGGAGTTCAAGTAATTTGCAATATTCCACATCCTATATCTGGGCTCTGACAGGTTTAATAGACATTATTTATCCTGAATTTATGTTTTTATCTTTTCCTCCAGACAACAGCTCCAGCACCTCGCCAACCAGGTGAGGTCAAATGATCAATTTGACCTCCTCACGCACACCTTGGGGCCAGGAATGGTAGAGGTGGTGGTGGATATTTTTAAAAAGTGTGTTGACACACACATTGAAAATATTAACAATTAGCAATTTGTTGTTTGTTGTGTTCATTAATTAAATATCTTCATGTTCTACATCACTGTGTATGTGTCGTGAATTGGAAGTGTATTGAACTTGGCATCTTGATTTAACTAGTCTGATAATTTAGCTAGCTGGGCCTGAAATCGCATGGTGTAAATTACAGATCCGACATGTTAGGCATGTGGATTAAGGCAAATAGTCATGGTAACACTATGTCAACACTAATTTCTACAGCTTCACATAAGGGTTTATTCCAGTAGAGTGTTACAAGTTAATGAAACCCCAACTTACATTAATTTTTTTTTTTAAATGTATCGTCAGAGGACACACACATGATGGAGGAGAGACATGACTGATGGGGTGTGACATATTCTTTATTGAAAATAAAGGCCAAATACAACCCTCATACACACAGTAAAATGGTAAAAACAAAATTTCACACGCAAACAGCTTAGTTTACTAAGCACGAAGGATGGCAGAATTTAATACACTATAAATATTATCTAAATATTTTATTGGGGCAGTGTGGGACAGGTCGGAAAACTGGGGAAAGACTAGTTACGGGTTCGCTGTCTTCGCCTGCGCTTAAATGCCCCGTCGTGATGGACAGTTTGTATCTGCCGCTTGTTGTGGTCTGTCTTTGAATAGTTTGCAATCAGGTGGAGCAGTCCTCCTCCTGATCTCCTCCACCGTTATCTGGTATCTTTGTAAAAATAATTTCTGAGTCACACTCAAAGAAGGTTTCAATGTTTCAACAATATTATTCGTAACAATATTAGGATTTCATCTTCTTTACATACAGTACAGTATTGTACACATGTAATGTCTGTACATAGCCCTTCTGTCTTTACTGCCATCCCAACAGATGTTCCTATAACCCAAAACTGTGATGGGCTCTGGGAAACCAGTCACATGGTGAAAAGGGCATTTTGAGATTAGAGTGAAAATACTAGTAGGTCGAAACTCAGTATTTTGGTGAAATTGGGTTTTGATTCAATTATTATTCTATAACATGTCTATCATCCCTAAACATATCTACTTGTTTTCATTAATTGAATGTGTTAAAATGTGCTTTATTCAACCAGCCAGTCTATTTAGAACCCCTCTCTTTAAAGTTGTTTTTGTCAAAATTCTATTCCATGAAATCTAACTGATCAGCTGACTTTGGACAATCATAACATTTGAAACAGACAAATAATGAAAACATATTTGAAACAAGCTTGAAGTCAGCTTCCAAAAGGTCAAATTTCACCATGTGACTGGTTTTCCCAGATCCCATCACAAATGGTCTCAGCACTGTTACTACCACACTACCACTAAAAATATAAACCTGTCTTGAAGAAACCTATGCCTAGCTGTGCACTTCACCTTTTGCTCCGATGCCCTGAGCATGTCCTCAAAAGGCTGTGGACATTCTGAAATGCCGGCTGGGATGGGGCAGTAGGGCTTGGTGGAGCAGCAGGGCCGGATGGGGCAGGAAGGGTGGATGGAGCAGCAGGGCTAGATGGGGTTGGGGCTGGGGCGGAGGCTCCACCAACCAGTGGTGACTGGTGGAAAATTGCGATCTTTGCAGATGGTCCTATAAAGTCACAAGAAGTAACCAAATTTGCTATATGAGGAGATGAACTAGTGTTGTAGTACTCGAGTCCAGATGGCAAGATAAAGAATAACTTACCACCTTTTGACACCTGCAGGGCCTTCCGCTTCCATCCTACTGTATAAAGACATTGCAAGGAACTAATAAGTATTTTTGGGGAATTATTGAAGTCATTGTTAAATGTCAGTGTGTGAAAGAGACTTTTTTTTAGTCATTAAAGTAGGTCTAGGTTGAACCTTACCCTTCCTGGGCGCCATTTCTTCATGAACTGAAAGAGAAAGGCAATATGAGTGTGATTAGTATTATCACATAATGTTAGGCATATGCAATGTTAAAATAATCTGGCAGATTTATTCAATAGGCCTATCTGTATGAGGAGGCATGAGGACAATTTAACTAAGGGATATCAGTCTACAGTCAACCAGTCTCAGCGTCAAGTGCCTCACAGGCATCCAAAGCTAATTGGCTGCCTGAGAGCTAACCAGTGTTAGGAAGCAGCCTGGGAGTCAGCCCTCTTAATGTCCGTCTAGATGCCTTACAGGTATCTAAAACCAACTGGATGCCTGTGAGTTAACCTGTATACCAACGACTAGGCAGCCTGGCAGTCAACACTACCTATGATGCCTCAGAGTTATCCAAAACTGGTGGCTGCCTCAGAGGTATCCTTATTCCAAAGCAGCCTGGAAGTCAACCAGTCTCAACGTCAAGTGCCTCACAGGCATCATTTGAAAGATAACCACTAACCATTAACAATCACTCAAATACAGTGATTAATCTGCAGTAATTAATCTTACTTTGTTACCTAATGTTTTAACCAGATTTAGCTCGCTAGCAGGTAGAAATGACATTACCACAGCTAAGATTAGCATCATCTATCTGCTAGCTAGCAGGTTGAAATAACATTACCACAACATTAGCCCGCCCAAAAATAGCTACGTACCTTTGAAATTGTTGAACCAAGTGGGTTAAATGCGCTCCAAATGCGCTCCAAGTGGGTTTGGCTCCAAATGCGCGGGTTTGAATATGCAATGCGCTCCAAAAAGTGGATTTGAATATGCGCTCCGCTCCAAGTGGGGGTAGCGCATTGATTGGATCAGAGTTTTGGGGGGCGGGACCACCTTCCGGCGCCTTCCAGGCAGCCGCTGCCTGGAAGGCGCCGGTGAGGGCTCAAAACACCATCGAGCCTACCCTTTGCACATGCGCCAGCTGAAAATCAGTTGTTTACAAGGTGAAGACACTTTCGGTGGTGTAGTGGCTAGCACCGTCGCCTCAAAGCCAAAGGTCTGTGGGTTCAATTCCCAGTCAGGGTTTTCCTTCTGTGTGGAGTTTGCATATTTTCTTAGTTAGTTAGTTAGTTTATATTTTGAGTTGGACAAACACAAATTAATTTAATTTAATGAATATTGTTATTTTATTTTAGATGTATTTGATACAAATGAGTTGGACTAACTTAATTACATTGTATTGCACTGATGTGCTAAATTTGAGTTTGAGTTGCATATAATTATTGGATGGAAAACCTGCCAACAATTTCATTGAGTTCATCCAATGATTCATTTCTTTGAGTGTGTGCTGCAGCTTTTGGTCGGGCTGAGGGCTGAAATGTGAACTGAAGCGACGGGCGGTGTCCATCGCACCACAGCGAAGCAACGCCTGTGTGATTTAGGCTTGATCTGTCTTCATCTACCTTGTTTCAAGCCTCCTTTCCTTACATGTCACCCACACACACTGACAAACACACACACACCCACATGCAAAATGCATGTTTTGTTACCTTCGCATTGAAAATGCGGAAGGTTATGTTTTGATCGCCGTGTATTTATTTATTTATTTGTATGCGTGTTCCTCGCATAACATAAAAAGTTTTAAACCGAATCGCATGAAATTTGCTGGGATGATTGGTGATTATCCGTGGACCATTTGATTAGATTTTGGTATCAATCGGGTCAAGGTCATGGAAAGGTCAACATCTTCTTTTTACCATAGCAGGGTCAATTTTTATCCAATTGGCATGCAACTAATGCCAAAATGTTCATAATTCAATGCCCAATCTTGTGATATGCGAAGGTATGCGCTCTACCGAGTGCCCATTCTAGTTCAGAATGTTTTTAGCCTTGCAGTGCCATTGTAGCGCTGCTCACAGAAACACACTTTGCCCTTCTTTTGAGGGAAAAACTCTTCTTTTTTGTTTACAGGAATGAGGAAAAAAAAGAGGGACAGAGGAGAGGAGAACAAATGAAAGGAGAAAAGAGGAGATAGAGGGTGGAGCGGTGAGGTGATGGGAAGGGATGATGGCGCTGCGCGGCGGAGGCACATGTCACACCCTATCAGGCGACAGGACGAGTGAAAGATACAGTATTGCCTCCGCCGTGTTAGGAAACGGCGAACACACCGGCGCGCTAGCGCACAAACACACACACACACACACACGCACGAAGCAGGCCCAGCCAAGCTTGTCTGGCTCTCCACGGCTGCGCGGCCTCCATGCAGAGCAGCCGTAGCTGTCGGCAAGAGGCCCCGGATCATTTTGGACAGTATCATTAAATGCCATGTCATTACCCGTTATGGAGTAGTGCTCTCACTCCCTGCCGCTCCCCGGGGACGGGTGAAGCTCATCTGATAGGTATGGAGGAGTGTGTGTGTGTGTGTGTGTGCACCGCAGTGCCTGTCTCGCGGTGCCCTCCGTGTTTGTGGGTTTTAAAGAAGGCGGGCGGAGGCGGGAAGGGTACGGTGTCGGCTGTGGAAACGGGATCGACGTGGGGGCGGGGTGGGGAGATGGAATTGGCATTACATTTCCGAGGTGGCGCGAGGATTGACTTTGACTGGAGCGCAAGGGGGCTATTAGCTTATCTTTAAGGCCGTGTTTGTCACAGCGGTTGAGGGCAGCTCCGCTAGACAGGCCGGGAGAGAGGGAGAGAGAGAGAGGGAGGGAGGGGGGGAGGGAGGAAGGGGAGAGCGTGGGCTGAACGATATGGATAGGTGAAGGCTCCCGGTGGGACTTGGCTGCCTGAGCCAGGCGAGCTGCGCTCGGGGAAGGGGAGTGGAGGAGAGCGGGCTAAATTGAAGGTTTATTTATCCAATTCGCTGTCAAGGTCGGCTTGTCGGCGAGCTGTCCTGTGTGTGTTCACAAAATGCCAAAATCCCGATGAATGGTTTCAAAACAGAGAGGGGAGTGTGCGTGTGTGTGTGTGTGTGGGGGGGGGAATCAATGACCTTTGGTTGCGTCAAGCTTCAAGCTGCCGGCAGCTCTTAAGGCTGTCCTTACCGGCCATTATGGTTGCCTTTTAAAAACAAGGCAGCGGAGAGAGGAGCTGTCGAGCGAGGAGTCAAACATTGACACAAACGTACACACAAATGCACACCAAGGTGCGCACACACTCACACACACACACACGCGCACGTTGCCTGCACGTACTACCTTCTACTACGCCGATGTCCTCGGTACGTGCACACTGAGAACACGACGCACACAACCGAGCACAACAACTTTGAGTTATTTATCTAGTGTGTTAACTCCCGGCAATTCCCGAAACCACGTAGAGTTGTTTGCGGTGCTCAGCAGAAGTGGCCTTACATGATATAGAGCCGATATCAGAAGGGCACCTACTTAGCTTTTCAGCTCATCTTGTATGATTGGATGGAGCAGCGGTTCTGGAAGCGAAGTGATGCTCATCAGTGATAATCAGTTCATCCTTTTACATCTCAATGAATAAGAACGGGGGCCGTGGAGCACCGGGGCTGACGGGCCAACCTGGTTCAGCATGAATACCTCCAGGTTGAATCGAAAAAAAAGGGCCTTTTATGTAGAGCATTAATCAGTGTGGCTTCAGCTTGAGTTGCTGCTATTACTACAACTACTACTACTACTGCTAGCGCTGTTGCTGCAGCTACAGCGCTCTCCTTTAAAGGGACCCCCCTCGTCGAAGTTCTGGAAGGCCTCTGTCAACGTGAAAGGAACATGACCTTTAAGATCGTATCAGCATGTTTGCTGGTGCATACACAGCCATGCAGGGAAAGGGTTCAGTGGCCCATCAGAAAAGAAAGGAGAGTGGGGAAAAAAGTGAGAGAAAAGACAGGGAAAGGAAAGAAAATTGTAATTCACTCAGAGGGCTGTTTGAAAGAGCAGTTTCCTGACACCAGAGAGGGAGCAGCTTTAATGCCACGGAGGGAAGAGGGAGATGGAGATGAAAATGACCTCCACTCACAGAAGGATTTGCTTCCTTGTTTCCTTGATGTTTTTGTTTTTGTTTTAACCTTTAAGATCTGATTTGATAATTGAGCTTGAATCATGCAAATACCACATCTTAAGAACAACAACAGGTGAAGTTCATGTGTTCTTACGGTATTTGCAGACCTTCAATGACTGTCTTATTTTATAGTGTTGTTTGGTTTTTAGGTGTTGAACTAGTTAGATTTAACGTGCTTCTCCGGCCACGGTGGGACATTCTCGAGAGCTCACTCCTCCGTGTTTACTGTGTGTGTCTGTGTGTGTTTATTGAGTCTTATGAAGAGCTGATAGTGATGTGATGGTGGTCATCAGTCACCTCCTACACCCTGTCTACCAGTCTGTGGACTGGCTGCTCACCGGCTGCTCTGTCACACATGAAAACACAGTCACACCAATCTGCCCATACACACCAGTGTCTACCACCAGCACATTGTCCTCGAACCCCATTTAAATAATGTTTTACTTTTCCAGTTATAATATAACTCTAAATACAAAAATATTCTCAAGGGGTATAAGTTGACATTTTTAGTTGCTCCGGGGCAGGAGAAGATGCTAGAAACAACACTTGATATATTACCACCGTATAAAAAGTATTGGGCAAAAGTGTTGCAACTAATTACACGCACAGCAGTCCCAGAGCAACATTATCAATCATTTGGAACTATGTCTCTGCCTTTTTGAGGATGGTAAGCCTAATAGTCACTCTCTTTTTAGCTCTGTTTTGGTTTCCACCTTCAAAATCTGTGGAACTATGTGGCTCCTTAATCGGATTCAAAGTTCACCAGGTGGTTGCTTCCTTTGTCTGTGAACTGTTTGGTACTAAGCACGTAGCATACTTTGGATTTGCAACTTTGATGAGAGCCGCAAGGGTGAACCAAAATCAATGCGCTGAAAGAAACTAAAGTCGTGTGTCCGGTAATTATTCTTTGTGGGTTTGTCACATGTGGTTTTAATTCCTTTGTATGTATAACATCTTTGTTTTAAGTGCAGGGTATTACATTTTGTTTCACAGTGAGCATGTGACTTTCAAAAAGTATCTGTTATTAGCTGCATTCATGGATTTTCGGAAAAGTAAAATAAGCTACGCAATACATCTGACGGACCGCTTCAAGTGTCAGTTTGTAGGATTTAGAGGCATCTGTGTGTAACATCCTGTTCCGTGCCTCCAATGTTCCGTGTCTCCTATGTCTCCTCTGTGTCTTCTCTGTCTTAATTGTTTAATTCCCTGCACCTGCCATCAGCCACTCTTGTCTCGTTACTGTCTGATGTCGTACACCTGTTTCCCCCCCTATATATTGTGTCAGTCTTCCCCTTGCCTCCTGTTGGATTGTCGTCTATAGTTCCATGTCCTTTTCCTGTCGTCCTGTCCGTGTTCCTGCTTCTGCCTGTTTGATAGTGATGGTGAGATGAAGCCTCATGAGGCATCGAACCACTTCAGCCAATTGGTTCGAGAAAGGGTTCATTTCTCGAAGCTTCATGTGCTCACGAAACCACCTACTGGCCAAGTGCATAATCACAGGCAGCTGTATCTGAACCACATAATGTGATGCATTGAATTTGTGTGTCTGTTATGGCTGTTGGGAATGACTATGAATTACAAAAATGTATGACCAAATCATTTCTGTACATAAATTATCACATGTGCATAATAAAATATATTTTGAATGTATTCTGTGTGTAAATGTTCCCAAAATGGTAGTATCATATGATACGACAGGTTGTGTAATAATGTTATTATGTCACTTTTGGAAAATGGCATGGGCTTAAGCAGGCAGAGGACAGTGAACGTGTGTGTGTGTAACTAGGAAGAGGGGACGGAATATGCTTGTGTAACTTGGACAGTGATGTACAGGACAAGGGACATTTTATTCATTTTTATTCAGAAATAAGTTTCTCAACAGTTCCATCTTATCACCTATCCTTCTCTCCTCACTCTCCTAACTCTCCAAACTATCTCTCCAAACTCTCAACCAACAACCCACATTTTGAATGGAGCCTGAGGGGTTTATATTGCTGTCAAACCTCCCGGCAAAATCTGAACCACTTCCCGAAGCAGTCACGTGGTACAGCCGGGCAGCGAGGCTTCTGACGTCATCATTTTTGGCTCCTCCCCTAAATGAAGCAAGCCTCGATAAGCGCTTCGAGGAAACGCCCCCTCTATTACTCGACACACGCTTCGAAGCGTCGGCACATCTCGTAACACTATTATTCATATTGCGTCCAGCCTGTCTCTGCGCCTGAGCCTCACCCCGTCTCAAGAACCTGACACTATGATCATAAGTGAAATAATTTAATGAGAAAATATAGAGGCAAATATTTTTGCACCTTTTCTGATCTGTGCATTCTGACAGTTTCTTTTGAGAAGATCTCATGCCATTTTTGTATTCCAAGCACAACATTGTAACCCTTTATTTTAAATTATGGAGCATTTCATGTTCATGGAATGAGTCTAAATCCAAATCCCTTTTTCCATAATGTAATGCCAGCTGTACAGAAAGAAACCTCTCGTGTGTATCCCCTTGGTGTGAGAGATTAAGCTGCATTAACACGTTGTTCCTATGGTCTCAGTGGTACATGCTCTGACTACTTAAAGTACAATTCTAGTTTCTTTTCAGTTTTTCACAAAGAAAAGTCTCTGGACAAAATGGTTCTCTTTTTTCTCGTGAGCCACATGCATTTCCCTCAAGCATACTGTGATTACAATTTCTATTTTTCCCTTCAGCATTCTCTTTTTCTCTGTCACAGTTAAGGAGAGATCACAATATCTCCTGTGGAAATGTTCCAGGGATAAATATCCCAGGGCAGCAACAACCCTTTGCCTTTCCTCAACCCCCCCACCCCTCCCACCACCATTTGCAATTGGCACTGGCCAACGCAGCACATTGAAAGGAGAAGGAAGGGAAAATAAAAATGAATAAATGGCGTCTGCGTCCCCAAAGCCATTCTGTGATCAAGATCCGTGTCACGTCCTTGCTGTTTACACCACTGGAATCTCACAGGGCACGCTGGTCCCAGGCCTCGTTGTGTTAACAAAAAAAAGGGTGTGAAGTTAACCCTTGTGTTGCCTTAGGGTCATTTTGACCCGAATCAATATTACACCCTCCCCCCGCCTTAGGATTAATTTCACCCCATTCAATGTTTAATGTCGGTGTTCTTTCGGTAGTCAACAAACAAACATAAAGTGCCTCACACTTAAACTTGGAAAACAATATTAATTCTAATAATTTTCTGGAGGTTTTAATTGCTGGCGTGAAATTGAACCCAAAGGGTAAAATATGTTAGTAAATATAAAGGTAACGGGAGGGTGAAACATTGAATCGGGTCAAAATGACCCAAAGGCGGGGGGAGGGTGTAATATTGATTCGGGTCAAAATGACCCTAAGACAACACAAGGGTTAAGTGCTATGTGGACAACAGAATTGCGTGATCCTCTCCTTCCTGAACGTGCACCTTCAGCAGGAAGTACGTGATGAGGAAGATATTGGCATCTCTTCGACTAAATGACATCTGAATAGAGTGTTTGGTTGCACTCACTATTGTGTGCATATTATTTTCGGCGATAGTTGGGTATTTGGAAGTTATTGGCATTAATAGGGCCAGTTTGCAGGATTTGGCAGCATCTATAGCTCTGAGGTTGCTGAACGCATCCAACTGAACCTTCTCCTAGAACCTGTAGTGGCCAACGCAGAAGCTTCAATGGCCCCGTCTAGGCTTCTGATCTGGTTTGTACACTGGGCTAGTAAAGAAATATAAATGACCCATTTCAAGGGAAAAAACCACACAACAATTACTATTTTCAGGCGATTATACACTGGAGAAGACTATATGATAATTAATGTTATATTCCATTTCAACATATACTGTGTATATTTAGTACATTGGTCTTAACAAAGAAAGGATTCTTCAGTGGATCAGCTGACATTCGATGTGGATCCAAGCCTCTTTTGTTCCCTGCTACTCTGAAAAGATGACAGAGAAAAATAGTGAGGATTCATTAGATCAACAACCAGAGGAAATAAATCAATGGTTGATATACAGCAGGTTTAAGGATAAATGTGTGTAGTCTTGTTCATATTGCATTCATAAGAGAGTTGGGGCTGATTCTGCTGATTCTGACACTCTTTTACAGATTTCCTAATCGGCGTCAGCAAAAAGCAGCATGGTTGATCTTAAAGCAATGTGGACCACGTGGGCATGCCATGTTGTTGGAAAGGATAAACGCCAACACATATAGATTGAAGCAGAATATTTTGTTAGATACAAACATGATCTCAATGTATTTTGACTTTTGACAAGATAACTAATTTGAGTCTTTTGTGGAAGGGAACACAGTACTGTGGCATCAATGTTTAGTTCCTCCCTGTTGCTTTGTCTTGTGCAAGCAGATTTTTTGTTAATTTGTTGTCATAATTCCATCATTTTAGGGTCTTTGGTTTGTGTCACTTCATTGCTTAAAGAACGTCCGTTAAATTGACTGCATTTGGAAATGATACCACTGGCACATTTACAGAAATGTTGATGAATATGGTTCACCTTCTAAGAAAAAAAATTGCAGTAAGGGACGATAATTCAATTAAATGTTGTTTATTTTGTTTAGCCCAAAATCACAAATTTGCCTCAGGTTTTACAATCTGTACACACAGAGAATATAATCTACAAAGTATTTAATTGGCCGCTGTGCACTTGCAGACATGTTCTTTTGTCTGGAAAGAGCTCCAGACATATACTTCACTCGACAGAGACGTGGACATTCATTACATCGTAATGGAACTCTGTGATGCTTGGAAGTTCTTTTCAAAATGGACTACTGTGTCATTTACAGGTTATTGTAGTTTCCCGTCCTCATGGCAACTCAATTAGTGAACTTACTTTTACTCCTTCTCAAGTCTTAGAGCAAATTAGACCAAACGCGACAGAGGATTATGTGTCTGCTATCCGTAAAGAAATAAAGGCAGAGAGACGGCAAACAAAATAAGTGTGACTTTTTCTCCCTCAACTTCCCTAAAACCAAACTGCTCTAAACGCTGAGTGGAGACTACCATAAATGTTTAATGACATCGGGTACAACCGACGCTTTGAAAATGTGCTGCTCTTTTAATTTCCCCTTTGCTTTCCTTTCGTCTTCCCTCTTAGTTACCCCCCCCCCCCCCCCTATGCTAATGTCTCAGAATGTCTCACAGCGTGTCCTGAAGGGAGACCAGCCCGGTTTCGCAGTTGTGATACTGTGCTTTAACTAATGTGCTCATGCTAATTGAGCAAATGCTAGTTCTTCTCCCCACCCCCTTTCCTCTTTCCAAGCCTTTTACTTTGATTTCATGCATTTCTCTTCTTGCATCACACATTCAGATCACAACAGTTATAGCTGTCCGTCCCGACTTATTGTTTGTGCTTCGCACTTATTTTTCCTGTGGGCTATAGTTAATGAGGCCATGACCTCTTTCTGCTGCTCTTGGCCTGTTTTCTTCATTGGGAGACGGAATGGCGGAGAGACCTCCTTAATCCTCTCAAGAAATAAGACAATAGGGAGAGAACGAGGGAACGAGAGACAACGAAAGAACGAGAGAAAACAAGCGACCACTAAACCGCAGAGGTGACCGATGGCTAATGGTGGAACCTGCACCAGTGTGTGCGATGGTACGGATGGGGCTGGCCTGTGCTGAGCTGCACCATTGTGTTTGCTCCCCTGCATGCGAGAGGGTCCCGCGGTGTGAAGCCCGTGACCCGAATCCCCAAAGGTCAAGAGGTTGACTCGCCTCAGCGTCACCCCAATGCATTTAACCTCACCTCCCCTTTAGCCTCTCAACACAGGGCAGGCTGCACTCTGTGTGTGCCTCTGCATGTTTACTTGTGTACCTGTGTGTGTGTGTGTCTGTATGTGTGTTGCTTTGGTGCTGGAGTGATGGTGAAACTGGGAGGAGGAGGGGTGACTATAATCCTCAACTTTCCACCCCCAAGGTAAGACTGAGAGGATGAAAGGAGAATTTAGCCAGGGCCCTGTGCGTCTCCGTGTGTGTGTGTGTGTGTGTGTGTGGTTGTGCGTGCGTAGGGCACTCACATTCCGCACAAATCTCGGGCTCGGCCGTTGAGAATGAATGGGTTTAGTGCTGCGGCCGGACAGAAAAATCAATGCTTCATATGAGGAGGCTGCGGGGGTTAGGCCTCCGTGTTCATGTCAACAAGGCTATTGGTTTTCTTAATACTCCAAAGTTGGCGTTTCCCCGCTTCGGGAGGGCCGGTGAGGTGACTTGTGTGGTCAAAGCTTAACAAAGGGATCCTGCCTCCGAGCCTTAAACTGTACTCCTCGGCCGAGGGACGCCAAGCCAGGATTAATTACCAACTGTACTGGCTGGATATTAGTTGTTGTTTTCTCCCATTGTCACATGGCACCACTGGACTGGGGCTATTGGAGGCAGGGCGTGTGCTGCAGAGCACGGGGCTAATGCTGTTAGACGGAGTAACACAGTTAGACGTAATAGTAGAGGGTGATGGTGGTGTGGTAATCTGGCTGCCTCTCTGAACGGCTTTCACAGAATAATCAATAACTAAGATGCGGCTAATAGGATTATTTAACAAGACAAACAACACATTATTTTACCGCACTCAGATCAGTATAGTTTGGGATAAAAAAGGAGAATAAATATGACAGAACAATGTTTTGTACTGCACATACAGGGCTGCAACTGACGATTCATTTCCTTATCAATTAATTTACTAATTGATTTAAAATTAACTGAAAATTCGTGACACATGTCCCTCCAAGAACAAGGGGACATTTTTGAGGTCCAACATATATTTAATTTGGTACAATATAAGACAAGAAAAGAAGCAAACTTGTATATTTTAAATTTAACCATCAAATAGTTTGCTTGGAAAAAAATATATGTATAAAAGATTATAAATATGGATGCTGATTCATTATCTATCAGATCGATTAATTAATTAACAGCGGTGGAAAGTAACCAAGTACATTAATGCAAGTGCTGTACTTGCGTACACATTGGTACTTGTACAACAGAATGTTTCTTTTTTTATATGAACTTCAAAACTGCATATTGCAATCTAATTTCTAAATTAAATTAAACAAGCCAAAAATATGTAAAATATTTACGGCTAGATTGCACAGCAAGATTTTAACTTGTATCTTAACAGTATTTTAAGAAGGGTTTTTCTTCCACCACCGCCAGTAACTGGTAAACTGGAAAAAGGGCCGCTTTAAAGATAAAAAATAAATGAAAAATATAATCAAAGAAATGCCAAAGTATTAATGATTCGGACAAAAAAAAAATCTTACAATGGAACAAATGCAAACTAACTTCGTAAGATGTTGAAATAATATGTAACAATTATAAAAGATTTAAATAGATGTTTAAAAAAATATTTTAAACTCTATTTAACAATAATAACTCATAAATCTGTAATGTTCATAAGTTAAAATATCTCACTGAAATGTTACTTGTTAGGTGATTGTGTTTTATATCAAGTGTTATGACTAGTTGTTATACACATAATGGGTGAGAATTTCTGTTTTGGCTGTATATTTTATAAAGTATTTCACTTTATTTATTGTCACATTCCAATGTCTGTTACCCTTAATTTCTCCTATTTCCCCCCCAGAATCCCCGACTGGATTATCACACACTCCTAAACGCACACACACACGCACACCCCCACACACACGCACACACAGACAGACAAGTCGTTAGCAACAGTATGCTATAGACAGCAAACCTATAGGGAGGGGTCTGAGGGTCGACGAAGGAAGGGCCGACCCAACCGTTGAGCATTGCTCACCCAGAGCAATCGGATGAAAACCCAGTGCAGATGTAATTTGTTTTCAATGGCTGTTTCAAAAGAATAATTGTGGTGACACTGGCCGGTCGATAGTATGGATTTTTGTTTTCGAGTGCAGTGTGTGTGTGGCTCTAAGAGAGGGCAGGAAATACAATGCTGCAGACCCAAATACAATAAAAATGGATTGTGTGTGTGTGTATTTGTGAGGGTATTTTGCAGGTCTGGTAACCATCACTGGGTCCTGGACATCATTGGAAGGATTACTAAATGCGTCTTGTAGGCTGCTTCTCTCTCTCTCTCTCTCTGGCTCAGTTTGCCTTTCTTTCCCTCTCCTTTCTGGGAAAAAAAAAAAAAAACGCAGACTTACCTTCAATAAAGTCACTTAAGATGAAACACAGCTCAGGGAGAGAGGAGGCCTCGGTAAAACTGTGAACATGGCAGGACACAGTTTGTGTGTGTGTGTGAGTGAGTGAGAAGGCCAAACATCTCCATCAATTTAAATTTCACTGCAATTTTCAAAACAATCTCACCACTATAAAAATGTGTACTCTGCTTAGTTAAATGAAAGAACCACCTGAGTCCTGGTCATTTCTTCATCATTCGGATTAAAGGACAGTCATTGAATTATTTTGGTTAGGGTTAATTTTAAGCTTTGCTTTCTGCTATCCACTTCTGCTTCATACTGTAACCCGACAGAAAAGATTGCATCACAACATTCACACTGTTTATGTTCAAAGCACTGCAGTGATAATATGCATGTTTAACATATATGTTCATATGCATTCAAACACAATCCACATCAGTGTCGGGGTACTCGGCTGCTCGCTCCTGTCTCGCTCTCAGCCAATGAGGACTCTGGACTCACCAAGACTTTGGGGACGTCCCTGGTCTGACTTATTTATTAACGCCATTCCCATGATTGCTCAAAATGAAAAGCGTCCACACATGAAAATTCACCTTTGATGCCTTTTGATTGTCTTGTTTTCTGCCTGGGGTTTTAAGGGAATGTGGATCTATTGAATACATGTGAGGAGTAACTACATGGTTTGCATGTTCCAAATATTATTTTAAGTGAGGCATGCAGAGTGGGACTCGCACTGGTCTGGTCTCAACCCTCAACGTCTTGGTCTCGCCTCGGTCACTGTACTCCCTGCGTTGGTCTTGATTTGACTTGGTCTCAACCCCTTAATGTCTTGGTCAATACACTCTGGTCGTGACTCGGTTTTGCCCTGCCTTGGTCCTGGTTTAGGTGGTGTTGAAAACAACACAGCTTGACATAAACACAATCACATAACTGTACAATCACGTACATTATTTTACAATTTATTTTTATTTGCCTCAAACTTTATTAATGCCGCAATAATAAAGTCCTGTACAAGTGTACATGTCTTTAAGTATAGGATGTCCATTGGCAACCGTTCCTGTCGTTCCTGAACACATTACAAAATGTTTCTCTCCTCCATGAGATTACCTTTTTGATTGAATCTCATCATTAATGTCTCTTTCCTCTGGTTTGTTAATGCACTTTCTAACTTTGGAGTGGGCTAATCTCCCGCTCGTCCCCTACTTTCCCTTTGTCCTTCTCCTCCCTGCCTGATCTTCCCTCATATGGCCCCTCTATTGCCAGATAATGGGCACTTTGAACATTTGCCAAATCAGACACTGTTTTGCTGGCCGATGGAGTCGGGGCAATTCTAATTTGTCACAGGGGGTGGAGGTGTACGGGCATGAGCGGGTTCATTGAAGGGGTGGGACTGTGGGACATTAAATGACTGAAGGTAGATTTAGACAGCACAGTGGGGCCAGGTGGAGAGGGACATATACAGTAAAAGGACATTATTCCTCTGTAGTCTGAGCCCTCGCCTCTCTACCCCCCCTACCTTCCCTCGCTCTGTCTTTCTGCACTATTCCCTTGCCGCGGGTGGTCACCAGAGACCATACTGGGGCTGATTTATTCTCCCTCTCTCCTGTCCTCTGCCTGACTGCCTCTGCAATGGAGAAATTTCCTTCCTCGCTTGCTCTCTCTCTCCACGGGAGCAGCAGTGGTACTACGGCAGGGAAAGGAGGGGAATGAGAATAGGTTGGGCTAGCATTAGAACGTCTCCCTAATACACTGTCCTACTCTGTCTATCCCACCCCCCCTCCCTGCCCCCACCTTGGATTGCCTCTCACTAACGGTGTCTCCTTCTAAGGCCATCTCATCTGTATGTAGTGAGCACATCTAAAGCTGCACAGTCGTGTTTTTATTTAAACGATATATCTAGTGTTGACACTAGAATAACTGTATATTAAATACTTCATTTGATGGCATTTTGGAATTATACTACGTAATTAACTACTTTGAGATTAGGTTGGATCATTTACCTACCAAGTGGATTTTAAAGAATGTACTACATTTGTGCAGATAATTAATAGGATATTATTCATTGTTCCCAAAACAGGCTCTTATGAATATGCAAAAAGAAAAACAGCTGCTCATTGTGGAACATCATCAGCTTTCACAACTACTTTATCTTAAGCATGTTTCAGATTTACCTGACATACATTTGCTAAAAAAGTTATCAATCACCTTTGATTGATTAATACTGCCTTTGGGTTTCAAGCCAATATAAAGCTCCTTCTGTTGCCAGCTCTCAAACCACTTAAAAAATATCTAGAAATATTGAAACATATGTGAAGTAGATCAACAGAAGAGTAAAGATTCTTCTCTGTAACAGTTTGGTATTTTATATATGTCATTTAGCTGACGCTTTTATCCAAAGCGACTTACAATAAGTACAAACTCAAAACAACAAGAATTAAGAAAGTAACATTTCTTCAAGAAAGCCAAACTACAAAATAATCATAAGTAATACCATAAGTAAGTGCCATTCAAGTGCCAATGAAGTGCTGATCTGTTTTTATTCAAGATGTAGTTAGAAAAGATGTGTCTTTAGTTTCCGCCGGAAGATGTAGAGACTTTCTCCTGTCCTGATGTCAGTGGGGAGTTTATATATATATATATATGGTTTAGGCATTAGGGTTTGATAAAAACATAATTATTTGTTTGCAAATGATAATGCAGAAACTCCGCTGAATATCTTTGTAACAATACATAACAAGCGTAACACTGTTACGTAACAAGTGTAGAGTCAACGTCCGCTTTAGGTTACACACGAGACATGAACAGTGATCTACTGGGTTCAAGTCGGGTGTTAGTTGGACCCACACACCCCTGGATAGCTTTCTCGCTCTATAAATTTGTTATTATACTGTGTACATTTCAATATACTGCACCACTCGCTCTCAATGTTAGATCTTTCCAAATTCTTCAATCAACGGAATATGAAAACAAATTTCTGGCGACTTGGCTGGAAAATAAGAGTGCAGTTGTTGCATTTTGATTCTATGACAATTTTTCAAGTCAGGCCCAAGATTTTCTTTGGAGGGGGAGGGGTCAGTGTCAGTGTTTCAAGTTCTTCATTGTTGCGGCGGTGATTGCGCCCAACTACCAAACCATCACCTGCTACGTCTTCTGCATTGTTACAGACACAAGTGTGGGTATGCGAGCCCTCGACTTAAGCCACAGGATCTGCAGAGTTCCTGAGGCTCGTTCAGCGAGCAAAAAAAAAAAAGCACCGAGCTACACCTGATGATTCTTTAGCTGCATCTCAAAGCAGTGAGCATGAGCAGCATGGTGACACTCATTACGCCAGCCGGCTTTGGGCTAATTGCCACCGGGACGAAATGATTCTACAGATGCTGACAGGTGAGCGGGCGCTCAACCGTGACCGGCAAAGTATCTCTCGGGTGGCCAGTCTGTGAGAAGCTTTTAAGTGGGCTTCTGTCCAGCTATGCTACAGAAATATGCAAATTCCTGCAAGCAAGCACACAAACATGCACTTTCTTTAGCATGCATGTACATTTTAGTATTGACTACGTAATATATAACAGTTCCCACACTGAACATATGGCTGGATGTCCATGGTAACGCTGGATCACCCTCTTCATACCAAACACGCTCAAATACATGCATGCAGCTCTCGAGCTCTGCCGGCCCTCGTCCTCGACCACTCCTTGCAAGTAAGACACTGGCACACACACACACACACATTATTGATTTTCATTTAGATAACTTAACGTTCAAAGACGAGCCACAGCCCCTCCATCACAGACACCCCAGCCCCGGCTTAGATGTACGAGCTTGCCTCGCTGTAATCTATCACCATATCTCTTCTCTTGTGCTCTCTTTCTCCCCATTTTTTTTTTCAAATACATTTTTCCTAAACTTAACCAGTCCCGAATAAGCGGGCTATAAATGAAGAGCCGGCGTTGCATCGATCAATCAGACTTCACAAACACGAGCAGCACGGACGCATTTCCCACCGGCAGTTTTCCCCCTTTTCCACCCCCAACATCCCATTACCTCCGGGTAGTTGGCCAGTCAAACAGGAATACAAATTGCACCCCAAACATCATATGTTAGGGCTGATTTGTCGCACTGGAAGCCTGACAATTCCCAGAGACTTTACACAGCCCACACCAGCGCTGGAAATCAGGCGTGTTGTGTCGGTCTATAAAGATTGTTCATTTGGTGGGGAACAGCTACCTGGGCAGGGACAAGTAGAGTGATGCAGAAAGTGTTGTAAATACACAGGGAGATATATGGGCCTGGCTGACCTAGACTGGGACTGTACGGCTGTGGGCATGAATCCAATGAAACGGTCTCGGTGACGTGTCTTTATGGGGTGCGGAGGGCTTTTTTCTTGTTCAATAAAACTGCAACTTGTCAAAGACAAATATTATGTCGGTAAGCAAATAAAAGCAGCCAGGGCTATAGGAAGGGAGACCAAATGGATTTTAGTCTTGACACATAGCTGAAGTGGTAGCAATAGGGGGTGATAAACTTGTTGTGCTTCTTCATAATTCCACAACAGAAGTGAGAAATGAAAACTGGCAGCAGTGGGAAAACAGCTAACTTGGCTTTGTCAAACATTTAAAAACATGCTTAGCAGCATCTCTAAAGCTCATTCATTAATTAGCTTATTATATAGTTTACACACTGGTATCCTGTTACTTTGCTAATGCCTCATATTTCACCGTGTCGTTTGGTTCCGCTTTTCTCCGATTTAGTTTTCCACTGCAGATAGTCCCGCCTACCCCGAGCGGGGACTATCAGCTGAGCGACATGACATCATCTCCAACGCCACAACCGCTGAATCCTTTCATTGGCAACGTCGACACTTTGTGCAGAATGTCCCGATGTTGCACGGGTGACAATTCTCTCTGACCAATCAGAGGCCTCTTGTATTGGTACAGCTCGCTTGAAACCTCAACCAAGGTGGTCTAAAAAACAACAGCACCAGGTACAGTCCACAACTTTTGGAAATGAAAAAAGTAGTGTTGAGTAAAGCCGTGGCATACCGTGGATATGTGGCATGACTTAACACTCTGTAATCTCCTGCTGCTTCTAAACACCCTCTCCCCACTACCGTCTTTCAGCCCGTCTCTTTCATCTTTTTCCCAGCTGTCCCCTGAGGGGAAAGACGCTCGCAGATGAAAGACTGAAAGAAGACGACTCATGCTGAGGACAGCTCCTGCTGGGCTCAGGCCACCACACCACACTCTGCCTGACTGGCCACTGCTAGTCAATTAGCACAAACACGCACACACCCAGTCACCTTATGTTCCATCAGCCCTCGTTGCCATCACCTCCTGGGGCCGCTAACTGAGTCAAGCTGGCAGTGGACGGAGACGGGATGGGAGGTTGAGACGCCGACTCTCAGTCACTGTCTCTCGAGACATCGCAGGCACAGGAAGTAGGCGTGAGCCTGACAGGACAAGGACTGGCACTTTGACATGTATTAAAAGGTTGAGACTGGACACGTCCAAACTGAGGAAATGGAGAAGGCAGAGGCGCTATGGAGATGACAGGATGTGTTCATTTTCTTTTGACGGACAGGTGAGCTGAACGGACCTCTTAGTGCTGACTGCCTAACTCTGACCGTCCTGCTGGGGAGCTGTCCCTTCCATTGGGGTTGGATGAGATGAGCCATTTGATCCGGGCAGAAACTAATTGTAACGGGATGGGACGTTTAAGGAGTATAGAGCGATGAAGCCGGGCTCCATTTTTAAAAAGGCCCTTGTTCTAATTTCTTTGGCCAGAGAATGTGTCAATAAAATGCTTTATTCATTGGTATTTCGTAAACATTACACGTTGGCTTTCTGTTCATATCTGTCCAAATATATAAGCATCTGTAGCTGTGCTGGAATATTTTTTAAACATTTTTTTAGATCATTTGTAGCCAAGTAATTCAAACAAGCAAACAATTTTATTAAAAAACAATGTATCCCATGAAGTGGGCAGCTGCATTAGAAGTTTAGCCATCATGTCGATTCACCAGCTATAACGTGCATTTTACTTTTCTCAAACCAAACCATTTTTACTAAGAGTATGCTGTGTGCATATTAAAACATTTCAGAAAACTTGATACAAAAATCGGAATGTCATTAATCAATTGTTAATTTAACAGGCATCAGAAACAATGCTATGATTTAATAAAAGATCTTACAAGCCAACAGAACAGTCAGGAAACACAAGGGGAGAGTGAACTTACAAAATAAAAGCAGGAAGCACTAAGCCTGAAAAACATGAAACAAAAACAAAAAAAGACCAACAGTGAAAATCTTCCAGAAAAAGAGCTTTAAAAGGTGCAACACTGTCTGGCCTAGACATTACAAAAAAGGGCAGAAAGGCAAATTGTGACATATCTGTTAATTGTCATTCGTACACTATTCACCTCCCCGGCCATACTCTTTTATGGATATGCAAATTGTAATGACGCCATAATCTTGCAGCCCTGGTGTTTTATTCATTGCCATTGATATCACACTTAATTTAGAAAAAAAGATGAACCGATGAGAGCTCATTTAGCTTGTTTCTAGTACGCTTTTAATTTCATGTAACACTTTGGAACGTGTGGCGTTCACATTCACACTCTTTGAATGACTTCCAAGGAGAAAGTAAAGTTTATCAAAGTAACGTTACACAAACTAAGAGATTACAGGGCTCTCAAATTTTGAAGACAGGCAAGCGTGAGATTTCCATCAGCACCCGATACAGCTGACCGTTGCGCGCCGTTCGAGCCGAAAAGAGTTGTTGACGGGGGGGGGGGGGGTGCTAGTGACTATTTCTACTCCGAGAAAAGTTGTTGACGGGGGGGTGCTAGTGACAATTTTTTTGCTCCATTCCAATGCGCGCAGACCGGCGTCGGAGCTCTGCAGCGGAACAATCGATCGGCGTATTGAGCACCCCTGCATTCAAGCATTAAATAGCCGAGAGGTTTTTTCAGCGTGAGGAATTCGATGTGTGGCGGGAGTGCGTGAGATAAGACCGAAATGCGTGAGTCTCACGCTCAATGCGTGAGACTTGAGAGCCCTGAGATTAGAAAACCGACAATTACATTTTTTTAGTGAAAAAGAAAAATCCCGTGACAGACTTACCGCCGTCCTGCCTTTCAGAAAGGCTCTTACTTCGTGGCACGTCCACGTCCACAGACACGGCGCGGTGTCAGGTACAGGGGTGCCCAGGACGTCTTCGGCTCCGATGCTCAATCTCAGGGAATAAGTACCTCAATAAGTAATGTAATACAGTGTAAACAATGTGTTTGTGAGTGTAGTATTATTCACTGTCACTCCCTCCTTCACACTCTGGGCCTCATATGCAGCATATGCTCCTGATGGGCTTTCACACCCTGGTTAGCATGCTTTAGCTGACGGTGCGTGTGAGAGAGACGGACAGAGAGTGAGCGGGAGAGAGGAAAGCATGTTTTGGTCGACAGGACTTGCCGGGATGGGACTCTGTGTCTGTGGAAAGTGCTGTTTTTGGGAGAAAGTGGCATCCGACGGGAAAGGCTGTCTCACCCGATCATTGTTTAGTCGCTTCGTGTTGCGTGTGCCGGTTAAATCTCTGCGCGCTCTCGGGTCGCCACGAGGCCCCGTCTGAGCTGCGCTGCCTGGCCTCCGTTACTCGGGAGGGGGAGCTTTTTTTTTTTTTTTTTATCAGTCGAGGTTTGCTGTCCGTACTCTGAGGGTGGTAATACATCAACAACCGCCACCGTTTCACAACGATCCTTCTGCCCAAGTGGCAAAATATGACAAGTAGGGATGAGATCACGTTGGTCATCATAAATTTATACCGCCCATCACCATAAAAATCACAAAAGCTCTTGTCAAAAGTATCATTCCCTGTTTTTTGTCCTTGTTGTCATTGTTGCCACCTGCAGTATTCAGATCATGATTTTTTTTTCTGTTTCTACAGAGATTTCTGAACTAACCCTTGTCTTTTGTCGAGCCATGACTTTTTCAACCCTGTCTCATGCAAAAAAGATAGAAACAAAACGATCTGGTTAGGTTTAGTGAAACATTGTGGTTTGTCTTAAAATAAGTATGTTTGTCCCGTTATTCAAATTACGTATGTCAATTTAAGTAAGTCAACATTGATGCGAACAGCGGACTCCTGGTTGTAAGTCCTGTGTTGACCCACCTCAACTCCTCTCGTTGAGTATCTTCAATCTAAGACTAGAAAAACCTGAACAAAATAATCTTATCAAGGGAGTAAATAGGGAAAACAGGGCTTGTGGGAAATGGTGTTCTTTGAGCTGTGTTGATAAATCCAAGCTCATTTGCTCTTAATGATTTTAGTGCAACATCTTAACGTTCTCCTTCTGACACATACAAATTAATCTGCAACACTGAGCCGATATCTCCATTCTCTGTGCTTTCTGAATGCTACGTGTTCTGTTGTGTGCAGCAGGAAGCTACATTGTAATTTTAGTTCTCAGAAATCTCATCACAGCTTTCATTTCTACAGCCTGTGAAGAAGAACTTCACTTGTTTGCACACACAGTTAATATATCCCCCCCCCCCCCCACACACACAGACAGACAGACAAAGAACCGGGGAGGGAGGGGAGCAGGCTAGCTAAAGCCTTAGCATTCCCAGCACGGTGTAATTAAGACCGAGCGCTAACAGACACTCCCGGGTTAACCACATTACTCTTAAAAAATGTTACACAAGCCAGAGACATCTCTGACAGCGCAACATTATCCCCCCAGTTACAATTAATTACCCACACGTCCTCCCCATGCATCCTATTTACATATCTTAACAAAGGCAGGGGGATCTGCCAGGAGGGGAACTACAGGTTAGTTAGGCATGCCGGGGAGCATGCCAATGTGTGTGTGTGTGCGTGTCGGTGTGTGTATATGTTTGGGTAAGACTCACACTGAGGTGTGAGTGATAAAAAAACAAAATGAATGCAGATCAGCTGCTGATACCTGGCTAAGACAGATCGCTGTAGAACACGGGGGCCCTCCAAAACTTCAAATTTCTTTCCACTTCCTTCTTGTTTTTATCACGTGGGCATCTCCTTTGCATCATGTTTGTAAAAAAAAAAGCACACACTTGAGCTGGTGCAGACAGACTTTTCCTTTGTTTTCCTCGCCCTTATTTTTATTTTCTTTATTCCTTTACCTCTTGTTCCCTTCTGTCTCTCATTTATAATGGGGAGAGGGAGGCTGGAGATAAAAGAGGCGAGCAGGGAGACAGAGTGAGCGGTCACACTCTGTGATGCTATCTGCTACCCACAACGCATTGCAAGTGGACGCCTGACATGTTCTATACATCTTTCCACTCTTGCGCTCATTAAACAAATGCCCGCTGATATATAGCTCTCAAGGAATGAATTTTTACCTCTGCGGGCTGGGGACCTGCTCTGTCTCAGGCCGTGCCTTCCCCGCGATCTCTCGGGCCCCTGGTTTAGAAAAACAAACACACACAGACACTCACTCACAGACTGCACATGCACAGGCACATATAAAATAAAAAAACAGATAACAAATGTGACCGTGAACACACTCAGCATGTACACTTGTTATTTCCTCCCGCAGGGCAGCCGGGGCTGTGTGTTTGCTGATATGGCCGGTTGCTTATAGGAGCTGGCCGGATGCACAATAAAACATCGAAGCAGATACGATTACCCTGATATACAACGCATATAACGACGCGCACCGCGACTCATTTGCGTCCCCGCTGGAAGTTCGTATGCACTGCTTTCTCGTGATGTCGATAAGGAACAGATTCCGAACCAATTCATTTGTTATCCGCGTTATCTCCTGTACTTTTATTCCGGCTCGAGATGTGTTGCTGACTCAACCCGGTGAAACTCACTTTTCCTACCATTTTAAATGCAGGAATGGAGTTTGCGGGCCTTTTTAGGCCGGCATAAATCATTGTGACCTGGATTTATGGCACAAGTCACAGAAAGTAGTGCTAGTTCTACAAAGATAAGGAAACCAAAGGTATAATGTAATGCTTTTGTGAAAGATAATTTTGGTATATTCGGTAACTAAATAACTTTTGTCATGGCATTGTGTACTCAGGTTACTTAAGTTATTCATATATACTCTTAAGATTTTGAAGATTTGTATTTTTATTAACCCACTATTACAAATTTAAAATAGGTAACGAAACAGCAAGAAGTATTTGATACAAACAACCTGTTTCTGGCAGTGATGATCGCATACTATATTGCATTCAACACAATTGTTTACTTTATAATCACTTTAACATCATTGGTGGATTGTAACTAAGTTAGGTACACTTTTGCTTTAATTGAGTATTTCTATTTCATGCTTTTGTATACTCCATTTATCCGATGTAACTGTATTCTGTATTTATTTTGCCAGGGGTTTGGTTGTGTATGAATATGTTTCTATATATATGATGACAAATATGAAAACTGAGGACGAATTGTATATTTCTATTGGAAATGAATGGTTTACATGTTTACCCATCTGAGAAAAGTTGGGGTCATGATACAGAAGGTACATTTTTTAGAATTAAACCAAATATTTAAATCAACAAATTCCAAACATCTTTTTTAAGCCAAATTAAATATAAAAACATTAAATATGTCATGTTGAAAAATGTTTTTCAGAATTATGTTTAAAGTCATTTTTGATCAAGGTTAACGATGATAACTGGTTACAGCCAAATGCCACCTCAACATTCCCTCTCCATTCTATACACACAATCTTCTTTGAAGAATCTCTGCGGCGGAGTTGTCAATAAGTGGCGTTGTTTTGACAATTTCTTGTTAGCAGCAATAATACGAAATTACATTCTTATTCACAGTCCTCTTTTATTTGTCTGAAAGGGGATCATTACTCTCTGGCGTCTATAGGGAGAGGGTTTAATTAAAGTACTAATGCCATTTTCACCCAGTCAATGGGTATTCTAACCAGAGCGTGTGGATGGGCTGAGAAATGGAGGCCAGGGCTTGACCTGCCACCTCCACTGTTACCAGTGTCAGAGGTTTTTTTTCAGAGGCTGATGAAGTTCCCTTGAGGAAGTGAATGAGGGGTATTATCTTTTTTGGTACCATTCAGTTCTAATATTTATTTTGAATGGTATGTAAGGGTATATGGTTTGCACAGGTGGGAAATCCTCTCTCTCCTGGCCAAAATAAGAACGGCTGATTACATGCTTCACATATGAAAATGCCACAGATGCAATAATCTGTTGACATATAAATGGGAACCGGTTTTGTTGCACATTTAAACATAAACACTAAGTAAATATAGCTTGTGGGTTTATTTTGAAAAGACAATGTAGGGGCATGTAACGAGTGGAAACGGCAAGTTTCTTGTGAACAAGTAAATTTATTTTGAAAAGAAACTGCATTTAACGAGGAAAAAGGTGTGCTTTACTGCCGACAAATACGTTTATTGTGAAAAGACACTATTAATGTCATGAGTGGAAACGATATGTTTCCCGTGAACATCCAAGTTTATTTTGAAAAGACAGTGGAAGGAGTAGAAACTGACACGACGTCTCTGTGCGTGATAACTCTTGTGACAATTAAAGTGTAGTTTGAAACTTGAATGCAGACTTCTTTTCCACTTTCAAAATGGTTCTCGTTGTAGTTCATTCCACGTTTGACATTCGATGACAAGAACGAGGTAAATCCTAAAGTGTAATGGACAAACTATACACCTGAATCTGGAGCAACAATGAGACCACTCGTGAACACTGAAACTCTTCACTTCTTCAGGTGTTTTCACACTGCGTGTAATACTGCCTTTTGTAAGAGAAGCGATAGTATATCTACATACAAACATACATACATAAATTGTACTTGTCCAATGTACAGAAAGTGTGTTATAGTGGATTTAGAATGTGCTACGATAATAATGGTTTCACTCAAAGTGAAATATATATTTTTGAAATGAGCTTGTAGAAGTCTGTCAATGGAAAACAAATGTGTGAAAATATATTGCAATCCAATTGTAGCAGCTCTCACACCACTACCCATGGGTTTCCCCCAAAAACACCAAAGATCAGCCATGACCGAAGAGGTTCCGTTTGTCAACATGCTTTATTTACCACACGCACCGAGCAGACCGCAACACTGCGTCTCTGCTCACTCCCCTGCTCCACTCTCCACTGAGAGCTTTTATGAGGACGGCCTCGGCTGCTGACTGATTGCCAATCACCAGCAGCCGAGGCCAAATTGAAGACAGCTGCCACAGCAATCTAGTAAATTATCAAACTACTCTGTGGTCTCCAGGTGGTTTATGCAGGACAACGGTGATCGGACCCGAAGGAGGAGGCAGCATTGGATTCATTAAGAATTACATTTAAGGAAATTGCAGGTGGGAAAGCAGCGCAGCAGATAATAGTCCAGGTCAACATATACAGATAATAGACGTTTAAACACAAACGCACAAAGCAAAACGCAAGAAAGTAACCAGGAACAAAACTGACAAAGGTGAAGTAAAAGGGGCAAATAAGAAGTCTGGAGGACTGATGAGGAATGTGGGACAGGTGAGCTGGAAGGATGGCCAATTAGAGGAGCGGGAACAGGTGCTTAGATCGGTGGGGCAGTCAGGCAGAGGGCATCTCATGGATATAATAAAAAAATAGCAAATGTTGATTCTTGACCATGTGAACCTTGTGGTTTCAAACCTCACTTCACAGCTCACTAAAGGCAATTCTAAGCATCTATTGTATCTGTTTCTTATTTTGGGCCAGTTGGCTAAACAGACCATTTATCGTCAACTTCACAAATCAGCTTTTCAACTTTTTATTTCTGCAGGATATCAACTGCTCCACCTGGCTTTATCTATAAGAAAATTAAACTGATATCTGCACACTTCAGATCTATGACGTGGTTCAGCTGGAATTTGAGGTGAAGAAACAAACAAATCACATTACAATACACACAATTAATTTTTTGTTCATATGCTTGAGAAGAGTATTGCACAATATAGACTTAAAGGTAGTTAGAAAAATATAAATTTTTGTATGCAGACATAGCAGCCTTCAATAGCTCCCACACACCTGGAGACCACTGGGCTGTTGGTGAGCACCAGTCTGCACACTGTAGACTTGGGGACAGTAAATGCCTCATTTGACCAGCCCTGTGTGTTTTTTGATGGCAGAATCCTCAAAGGGGCCTCCATGGACGCCCCAGCCTGTAGCCCACCATGAGGTCTCACCATCAAAGAAAACAACAAGGACCACCACATGGGGGATTTAGCTGTGCATTTACTGTTTTTGCTAAACTGTGATAACAAGTTATCTCACATTGGATTATTTTTATTGGTGCAAGCCCTCATAAAGCATTTACCTCCATTAAAAACAGGATGGCTCGCTGCGGTTTTACCATTCTGCGCCCCAGCAAGGGTTGAGAGATTTGTTATTATTTCTTCTGAATAGTGAAAATATTTGTTATGACACTTATCTAGGTGTGACTTTCTTCTTTTATTAACTAAGAGCTATTTGGCCAATACGAGTCAAACTGGGCAGGTTTATTAATTTTAAGGATGATTTTTCTCTGTTTTTGCAAATTAACTCTTCATCTATACACTTTATTCTGTTTAGCAATAAATTATGTAAATGTTATTACAAGTATCTGTGTCGACAGGTGGTGGGGGCTATTGTTATGCGAATGTAACGCTAGGCTGTTCAGGGGTTTCTGCAAGACATATCCCTGGGTTAAGGCAACACAATTGCTTGGTTAGATTCACAACGATGTCATGGTTTAAATTGAAATATGACCCTTTCTGGCAGAAAACCCTGAAGAGAAACCTCTCCAGTGTGCGCTGTCAGCAGCTCCAGCTGCTTCTTTATCAGAAACAGACGTCGCTCAATGTTGACGCTTCAGTTGAAAGGTCGTTGGATTTTCCCTCATGTCCTCTCTCCTCGCCTGCATGGTTTCGCAAGGAAAAGACGCAAGTGAGGGAAATGAGGATGCAAATAAGAGACATGGGATGCACCCCAGGCATTCTACCTTTTGAGGTACGTTGAGCACGTTGACCTGGTATAAGACGCTGGGGTGTACCCAAAAAACACTGGAGATTATACATCTTCTCTGATCTGGGAACGCCTCTGGGTCCTCCAGAAAAAGCTGGTAAACATTGCTGCTGCCAGCCTGCAATCTGGCCCCGAATAAGTGGAAGATGACGGATGGATGGATGGATTGGTGGGTGGGTGGGAGGATGGATGGAGTATGGGTGAATGGATGAAGGATGATAGGTGGATTGATGAGTGGGTGGAGATGGATGGATGGATGGGTGGGTGGGTGGAGATGAATGGATGGACGATAAATGGAAGGATGGTTAGGTCGCCCAAGAAGTTTCCCTGGATGTAGATTACATAAGGCGTGTGCTTGTTTGAAAAGCTTCAGGTGACTCGATGCTTCCCTTGACAACACTTGACAAAGATGTTCAACGTGACTTTTAAAGTCACTGTACAGCTCCATTTAAAGGAAATAGAGTAGGGAATGCCATTTTCTCTGATAGATAATAACAATACACACCTTGTGGTAGAGTGTCAATAACTAACTAAATAGAGAAATACATTGGCTTTTTTAATGACGTCGATTCAATATTAATTTGCAGCCCGTTCATCGTGACACATTTCGAATGTCAGTTTGATATTTAACATGCGTACCCAAAAGAGTGTCTTCTCATGTTGAGGGAAATCCATTCTTCCCCTTCTCTCCATCTGAGTTAGTGGGCATGCCCCGGCCTTGCTTGCCCTTGCATGCGTTGGCTCAGCGACTGGCCGCTCTCATTAAAGCCTGCTAATGCACTTGTTAAACAGTCAGCAGGAACCATCGATCACCGTGTGGCAGAGACGAGGTGTGTGTGTGGGGGAGGGGGCACACAAGTATAGGGGCTTTTCTGGGAGAGGGAGAGCAAAAGGGTGAGGGGAGAAAGAGGGATGGGGTGAGAGAGACGGGCTGTAGAGAGCGAGAGAGAGAGAGATGGTATTGGGTGGAGGTGGATGCTGGTCAGTGGAGATGTCGGTGGCCCATTAATCTTGGCCTCTTCCTGCCTAGTTATTGTGTATTTCTTTTGGCCAGAGATTGATTGTAGCAGGGGAAGATGAATTTGCCCGTGGACCTACTTTTTTCTCCCCCACTCTTTTTTCTTTTTTTCTCTAACTCCTGATGCTCGGCCAAGGTGATAATGCTCTGTCTCTCTCCCTTCTCCTGCACCCCCCTCCGCCCCCCTCCCCCCCCCCACTCCTGTGTTTTTCCCTTTCATTTATTTTAGATTACAATCATCATCTATTGCAGGTTGCAGTAAAATGTGTTTGTGTGGCAGAAAGAAATGGAGATCAAGGGTCTGGATGTCACGGCCGGGGGGGAGCCGGAGGGAGTGGATACACACTGACCAAGCTGGACCAAAAGTGGTTAGGCAGGGTCAACCACGAGTGCCCGCGTGCGCACACACACACACACACACACACCTACACCCCCCACACACACACACACAGGAAACACGTTCCTACCCTTAGGCCTTTTCTTATCCCTTTATTTTACAATGTAACAGGTAAAGCAGGACAAGTGATTATGTTCACGCATATAACTCATAGGTGTGTGTGTGTGTGTGTGTACGTGTGTGCGTGTGCTCTTTTGTGTGGGCATTTTCATGTGCCCATCCACCAGTGAGCATGGCAGGCTCTTAAGGTCATAAATCATACTTGCTCCAATACGCAGCATCATAACCATGCACATGGAGCATCCCAAACGCACTCATTGATATATTCACGACCCGTTCCCAACCGCCACACCCGACCCGCGCCGACACACGAAGGTGCTCAGCGTCCGTGTGCGATGCACCGGACTGGCAACTAACTCTGATGCGTGAAACACACCTGCGTTCTCAGACGCTCAGAGCCACGGACGTAGTCTAGAGTGTGTATGTTGAAAAACAATCACGGTGGTGTGGCCTTAATGATGTGGCCGTGTACGGCCCGAGCGACCTCTGATACCTCCGTGCTACTGCGTGCACTCAACGCTGCTGTATGACTGCCAGATCTGCAGCATGTGCATTCCCCCAGTCTGAATCCTACTTAACCCTGTGACTTTAGCACGGCCAGACATATGCTCCAGACCACGGGGACATCCCCCTGGCACACACACACACACACACACACACACACACACACATAGATCATGAGCATCAGACTTCCCTCAACCACCTTTATGTTCCCAAATTGTTGTTATTGTATAATCAGTGACTGAGCGTGATGGGAACGGTGCCGTCTGGTGGCGTCAGCATCACTTCAGTGTGCTGTCTCATTCTCCTGCCAGGAAGGAAGAAAGGGCCGCTGGGAGTTTTACATTCAAACTACCGACCGAAACCGGTTGCATTAACCAAAGACAACACAACGCAGCAGAGTACTGGAGACGTGAGAGGAGGATGGAGTGATCGTGTTGAAGGCAGCGCTGAGGTCAAGGAGGATGAGGATGGTGAGGAAGCCAAAGTCAGCAGCGAGAAGTATATCATTTGTGATTTTCAATATGGCCGTTTCTTTTATGATTTAGAGAGACTGTGGTAGCTTCTATGTTTATAATACATGAACTGATCAAATGCTGTGCTCACACTACTTGGCAACAGGCTCCGGGTCCTGTTCAATGAAAGCTAAGCAGCAACTTACTTTAGCGTTTCAGTTTCATCCTGCCCACTTCCATCTGAAAGAAATGCCGTTAGCCAGTTGCCATTGCTGCCGCAATGTTTCAATGGCGACAATGTAGCTTGTTGCTTTTGCCACTCATGGTGTGAATATAGCTTCAGTCGTACTGAGCAGGACTTTGCTTCTGTGCCGCATTGAATCACCTAGATCAGGGGTCGGGAACCTATGGATCGTGAGCCATATATGGCTCTTCCGGTGACGGCATATGGCTCGCAGACAATTTTGAGTTTAAAAAAATAAATAAATCTCTGCCCGCCCTCTGTAATTTTCTCTATCACGCCAGATTACAGCAGAAGTAATGTCAGGTCCTATTCTTAAAGACGTCTTTGTTCTTTTATTAAACTAAACGTCTGTTATTGATCGTCTCTACACAGCAGCATGTTATTTCTGTCTCTACGTGTCGCGGTAACATTTCTCGGCTCGCCGTCTCGCGCGCCGCAGAGATCCGATGCCGGCGTGTGCGCGAATCGGAGCGGACCAAAGAAAGTCACCTGCACCGCCCCCCCCCCCCCCCCCCAGCACCAGAAGTCGCATTAAAAGCAAGACATATTTAATTTATTATCCGTTAAAAATACTATATGGCTCTCAATGAAATACATTTTCCTTTTTATGGCTCTCCCAGTCAAAAAGGTTCCTGACCCCTGACTTAGATGTTTAAAAAACCAATGGCAAACTCAATAATATAGTGATGTATTGTCCTAAATGAGAACAGACATTGTGAACCAATACTTGAAAATGCCAAACTGACTGTTGTTTGTGACTTCATGGCATTTGTTGCGTGAATGCAACACAACACAGCCAGAGTTGGACATTTCAATGTCCTAAATATTTTTAATAATACAAAATAAAGATTAATGGCTATAAGACTCACGTAGGTTCTCAAACAGACAGCCAGTGATACTTACCTCCGAATAATAAAATAAGATGATAAACATAAAGCCCGCAGGGCAAAAGTCAGTGTGGCGTTGCTACAGCAAGGCTCTATGAACTTGGCTTCTTCGCAAGCCACACTGAATAATAATAAATAAGACTAGAGGACTCTTTTGTAGCATTTTAGAAACGCGAGACAACAAACGGCAAAGTTACGTTGGTTAGAGACGTATCTGTAATACGTCAAATACAGACGTAATCCGGGGAGAAATACGTTTCAGTCTAACGGAATAACAAATTACGTTTTTATCTCTGGGGGAATGTAATTTCCGTGATACAGCGTTGTATCCGACCGGAGACCGGACAGACTTCTTGTTCGATGCAGCACAACTTCATCGACAACTGCTTTCCTTCTCAGTCTTGACTGAGGCCGACACTCGCTCTGGATGTAGCGTGATGTATAGTGTTACAAATAAAAGCAGTGGGGCCAGCCCATCAACCATGGCGGCTTCTCCAAGCCGTTTGAACTGTATCTGGAAAATCAGATGTCGACTGGTATACTACAGCTGTATCAACTAAAACAAACAAAAAAGTTTTTCTTTGAATTAATTGCAATAAATTGAGGATTAAAATGCCAAAATGACTACCCTCTACAATTTTTGTTTAACTGCCTAATTTGAATCTAGGCTCTTGCATGCCCATCAAGACGAGATGTCGTTGTCATATAATTTATTTTTGTATTTTTGGTTTAAAGAGCTTTAATAAGCAACATTAAAAGAAACATTTGATGAATAAACCAGATGTAATATAGACAATCTTTAGATTCCTCTGACCCTCATGAACTTTGTAAGAGCGTGCCTCAAAGTGAGTATTTGAGTGTGGACATTGGGTTTGGGACAGACATTTCAGTTGTAAATAAGCAGGTGAGCATAGTGCTGCATTTAGCAGCTAAAGAGTCAGGTATGTCCTTTAAGACATGGACCCAACACAGAGCTAAAAGAGTGAATAGGTAAGGTCATTTTGTCATTGTAAAAATATACAATGAAAATAAGTTCAGCAGCAACAGGTAAAAACATGTATAAAAACATTTGGACAGGACATTTAAAACAACACATTTGTGTATTTTGGTCCGCAGCAGCACTGGGTGGGGTTCTGAATGTGGGGGTGATGGAGGAAACCGCTCTGGGTAAAAAGCTGTTCCTCAGCCTGTTAGTCTGGGTTTTAATAGTCCTGAATCTTCTTCCCGGAGGCAGCGGAACAAACAGAGAGAGCCTAAAGTGACCGCTCTTGTTTGTCTCAAGTCTTAAAGTGACCGTACTTATTTGTTTCAGTGACCGTTCTAGTTTGTAGGTATAAGCAGGACCATTTTCAGGAGTTGGAAGAGGTTAGATAAATATAAGAACTTTATTGTCATGTCAAAATTAAAAATGTTTATTGATACCAGAAGACGGGTTCAAACGTTGCTGGTTAGCTATTCCTTTGGACTCAAATCGTTGGAGAAAGAGAAAGAGAAATGAAGATTGAGCTGAAGTTTAAACTTCCACCGAAGTCCACTGCACTCCAATGTAGAGGAACTGTTCACCTACTCATTAAGCAACGCCTTCATTATTCATGACGGTTTATTAATTAGTTTACAATGATGTTAAACAACAAATCCATGTACCCGGTCATGTGCACAGATGATAACGTATGTATACAGTACTTACACCAGACACACACATACTGTAATGGTAATATAAGTGAAAGAAGCCAATATTTATATATATATATATGTATATATATATATATGTATATGTTTTGTCTTTTGAACCAGCACTTTTTTGATAATCATGGAGATTAGAATCAGGTAGGTTTAATGAAATTATTTTATTATAAAATTGCAGTATATCAGACAGGGTTCTTGTTGGATGCAATGCAGCACATGTTCATGAACCAAAACTAAAAGACAGTCACCCTGAAGATTCAGGTCTGCAGAGTTATATAGGAGGATAGGAGGAGTGCTGTCTGAAGTGGCTCTCATCTTATTGCTGTTTGAAGTGTGCATGGGATGCTCAGAGTGGACGCTGCTCCGATCCATTGGGTAGAGCTGCAGAGTCGCCACAATGAAGAATCTTTCTTTTGACGCTTGGCGAGAAGCAACTGCTGCTGCTTGAGGTGGATGGAGCTGCAGAGTTTTTTCTAAGCAACTTTATCTTATGATTGGACAACTGGTGGTTGCCAGAGTCGCCACAATGAGCCATCTTTCTTTTTACGCTTGGCAAGAAGCAACTGCTGCTGCTTGAGTTGGATGGGGCTGCAGAGTTTTTTCTAACTTCGCTCGACGTCTCATTTTCGTCATATACTTTTCTTTTCACCCCTGTATTGACTGAACTTGAGGTCTGGGTAGTAGTGCAGGGATGAGGGTTGATGACGTGTGGCTGACTAAGGGCGCCTCTCTCAGCAGAAGCAGAAGGAAGGTTCTGCGGGACGGGATGGGCGGATGAGGATGACCGCTGCAGAGACCCACCCACAGCTTTCCCGCTGTCAGTAGTCTGTTTCTGGTACACTGTCTCAAAACAGGACCGTACACTGCAAACAAATGACAAATTACATGAATAAACTTCCATATTCAGATGAAGTAAGATAGATGAAGTGTTCTCTTCTACACACACCAATACAAGTTTAATAACTGAAATCTCAACATCAACTTACTAGGAGCTGACATGGTATCTGCGGGACATGTGGTGCATGCTGGTGAATGGATGCTGGAGCGCCTGACGGGGTGTAAGTCTCTTAGCAGCATCAAGCTCAAGCATCCGACTGAGGATGTCCCCAAAGTGAAACCGGTCATTTGATTCTGAAAATATATCTACAGACTTTTCACTCCTGATGGGCTGGATCTGTATAATGAAGAACCAATAACAGTGGTCAGGAATATCTTAAGTCACCTCTGGAAGTGAAAAGTGAATAATACAAAAACAACAACACTTACAGGCAAGAGATGATACAGCGAGTAGAATTTCTTGCACCTGGTCTCCAACGGCTGAATCGCAGTCGCACGATAAAACTGTTCTGGTGTCTGAAGAGATTGTGTTATTGTTAGCAATGAAATTCTGAGTGCAGTAAATGTGGACAAACAGGCAGACAGACCCACATATTCTACAGTATGTTAGAAATACATCATAGACCGAATGAACTAGACAAATTCTAGGTCAAAGAGAAAGTCAGCGAGGTCAGAGGAGTGGTGAAGTGGCAGTACCTTGAGTTTCCAGAAACTTTTCTTCGAGTTGCGTTGGAAAAAACAGCCAGTTTTCTGTCCCAGGGTGAGCAGGGTGTTGGGTGGATGACCCTGAGTCTCCACTATGTACCTCATCTGAAGATACAGCACAACGTCAAGTCACAACGACGTCAGCGAGTTTCAACCAATTCATATTTATATACATTTTCATCATCTCCAGAGCAATTGCTCCAATTAAAACGACTTAAGCTTTAGCAACAACAGGGGTCATAAGAAAGAGGGTTACAATATAAATAGTTTACATTTGCTACACACACACAGACACACAAGTAAATCCGATGATTAAACTACCTCTAATTGGCTACTTACCATGTCATATTCACTGCTGCCAGGGTAGAGCAGGAAGCCGAGGTAGAGGGAAGCAGTGACGCAGCCCACAGACCACATATCTGTGGCCTCGGTATATGGTAGACCCAAAATAACCTCTGGAGACCTGAGAGAGGAAAAACAACCATGATCACACTAGCCATGATGACAATGTCCACTAATTTGAGAGCCATCTGTATTATGTACAAGTTGAAGCATATGACCTCTGCTACGACCCCGATAGATCCAACATGGTTTCAGTCACTCACCTGTACGGAAGGGTCTGAATGTAGGCGCCCTGGGTGGCAGCTGACACCTCATGGGCCCCGCCGAAGTCGATGACTTTAACTCTGTAAGGCTCCTTTGCATGGTTCACCAACATTATATTCTCTAACTTGATGTCTGTATGTATTATTCTAGCAGCCTTCAAGTGATCAAGTGCATTGGCGAGCTGAAAGGTTATTAAAGTCAGTCATTTCCTAATAAGGGCAACAATGTTCGATCAATATGCTTATTAATTAAGAACTGCAGTAGAACGTACCTGCTTGACAATGGGTCTGATTTCCTTCAGAAGGAGAGGTTGGAATGATCTGTCCTTCAGGAAGTCATAAAGACTTTTGTCCAGGTGCTCAAACTCCATACAGATGTTGTGCTGCCCTCAGTATATGTGCTGTTATACACCTCGGCAGTTAGACAAACTCCTTCCTGACATCATGACTCTGAAGACCCTTGTCCGTTGTCCACAGGTTTATTGACATAGGAAAGTGTAAAACTAAAACACACAAAGAGCATAATGAATACAATGACTCGATGTGCATAAAACTTCTCAAAACTAAACAGTCACGAAAATAATCATCTGCAATCATGAGTAACAACAACACAAATCAATACGTACCAACGATGCTATCAAAAGGTACAAGATGTATGCAGATTCCACTGGATTACAAAACTAATGAAGACAGCGTCTCTGAGCCATGCTCTTGTTTACTTCCTGATTACAAGCTACCGGAAGTTACGGGACATTTCCTGTTTTTTCAAAATAAAACGTATTAACATGCTGGCTTAACAGCTGTAAGAAAACACTCCCCGCCTGGCGTGAATACACGCCACTCAATAAATCCTAGACAGTTCTCTTCACTGGGCCTCTGGGGGGAGAAGAAGCACCATCTCAGAAACAGGCCTAAGAAAAAGTTTAGTCACTCCTGTTCGTGTGACCTTGATCTCGACCTTTCGCACCTTCCCGTCTTCGCTGGGGAAGGTCTGCGTTACCAGTCCAAGTGGCCATTCATTTCTTGGTACTTGGCTATCCTTGAGGAGAACAACACTTCCTGGGTTGATGTTCGGATGAGTGGACTGCCACTTCTTGCGTGCCTGTAGTGTCGGGAGGAATTGCTTTCGCCATCTGTCCCAGAAGGTGTTGGACAGGTGTTGGACCTGCCGCCACTGGTGTTTGTAGAGGTCTGAAACTCCAAACTCTCCAGTAGGAGCAGAAAGGACATTCACTTTTTGAGTGAGAAGAGCAGCTGGAGTAAGTATAAATGAGTCGTCAACGTCAGTTGTCACTGGAACAAGAGGCCTGCCATTTATAATGGCTGTCACTTCTGCCATGAAAGTCACTAGCACCTCATGAGTAAGTTTGTCCTTCAGACGAAGGAACATGGAGTCCAAGATTCTCCTTGCAAGACCAATCATTATTTCCCATGCACCGCCAAAATGGGAAGCGTGCGGAGGGTTAAAGGTCCAAGAACAACCTTGGCCTAACAGGTAAGTCTTTATCGTTGTGTCGTCAATGTTTGAAGGTATCTTCAACTGCTTGTAAGCACCAACAAAGTTGGTGCCACGGTCTGAGCGGATGTGTTTGACAGGACCGCGCACAGCCAGAAAGCGCCTTAGCGCGTTGATGAAGCTGGATGTATCAAGGGATTCTATGACTTCAATATGAACCGCTCGTATGCTCATACACGTGAAGATCACGGCCCATCGTTTACTGTGGGAATGGCCTCCTCTTGTTCTACGTGAAGAGACATTCCAAGGGCCGAACACATCAAGCCCGACATTCGTAAAAGGCGGTTCCGTCGAGAGACGATCCGCTGGAAGACTGGCCATCTTTTGAATTGTAAGTGGGGCTCTAAGCCTTCTGCAGGTTACACACTGATGGATGATGCTGCTCACTTTTCTTTTGCCACCAACTATCCAAAAGCCAGCTGTACGAACAGCCCCTTCTGTAAAGAGACGGCCTTGGTGATATATTTGTTCGTGGTGATGCTTGATGAGTAAGGTTGCAACCTGATGTTTACCAGGAATAATCACCGGAGTCTTTTCACTCTGATCAAGGTTTGCATTGTAGAGGCGGCCTCCGACTCTCAGAAGGCAGTGTGTGTCAATGAAAGGATCCAGATTTTTGAGAGGACTACTTTTAGGGATCTGCTCATGTTTTTGGATACATTTGATCTCTTGACTGTAGACTTCCTCCTGTACTGCTTTAATGATGATGTGCGACGCTTGATCAGACTCCTCAACAGTGTATCCTGTTTTGCAATGATGCCAGCCCTTACAAGGGCTGTTCTTCAAGGTCATGTTGAAAAGACGGGCTATGTGTATGAGACGAATAATGGCCCGAGTTAGAGACTTCCAGGATGAGAACTTTGCGAATCGTTGAGAACCAAGCTGCTTGGATGTTGTTGTAGTACTCAAACTGGACACCAGAGGGCGAATGTCTGGGTCTGAACCCGGGTCGACAAGCTCGTAGGTGCTCTCTGCAGCACTTGTCTCCGGTGTGTACAGAGATTTGGGTCCACTCAGCCAGTTGGTGTCGTTCAAATGGCCTGCAGCAACAGAACGTGTAGCGTGGTCTGCAGGGTTCTGTTCTGTTGACACGTAGCACCATTGATCTGGGTGAGAGGATCTTCGGATACGTAATACCCGGTTACTTACATATACATAAAAGCGCCTGATTTCATTAGAAATGTAGCCAAGGACTACCTTGCTGTCTGAGTGGAAGGTTGTAGCATCGAGCTGAAGGTCTAGTTCTGACGAGATTAAGTCTGCTAACTCCGCTCCGAGCACTGCTGCGCAAAGTTCCAATCTTGGAATTGTTTGTTCAGGACGAGGGGTCAGCTTGGCTTTGCCCATTACAAACCCACATGGTTGTTTCCAGCAGAGTCAGTTACTTTTAGATATGCCACAGCGGCGATAGCTTTCGTGGATGCGTCAGAAAAGACGCACAATTCCCGTCTGACAGCTGCTGTGGGTGAAGTTGTAGTGTAGGCTCTGGGAATAGAAAGCTGGGACAGATCTTTCAAAGATGATCTCCAAGATGTCCATGCTTCCTCCATTTCTTGGGGTAAAGGTGAGTCCCAGTCGCCGTTCTCAGTTGTGAGTTCTCTCAGAATAGCCTTGCCTTGTATTGTGACCGGCGCTGCGAACCCTAGAGGATCGTAGAGGCTGTTGATTGTGGACAAGACACCCCGTCGAGTGTAGGGTTTTATCTCATCAGAGACGCTGAAGTGGAAGCAGTCGGCCTGGAGGTCCCAATTGATTCCAAGACTACGCTGCATTGGCAGCGCATCTGCATTGAGGTCCAAGTCTTTAAGGTCTTTTGCACGATCTTCGGCTGGGAAGGCCTCCATGACCTCCTTGTTGTTTGCTGCGATTTTGTGCAGCCTTAAGTTTGATTTGGAGAGAACATTCTGTGTCTTTTTCAGCAGGTTGACGGCAGCTTCGACTGTGGGCAGAGACTTCAACCCGTCGTCGACATAGAAGTTGCGCATCACAAAACGTTGGACGTCAGGGTCGATGTGGAGCTCACTACCCTGAACAGACTGGTGCAGTCCATGAATCGCTATTGCGGGGGAAGGACTATTTCCAAAGACGTGAACCGTCATTCGATACTCCACAATGTCTTTGGAGGGGTCGTTATCTTGGAACCATAGAAAACGTAGGAAGTTCCTATCGTCTTCCCTTACTGAAAAACAATAGAACAACTGTTCTATGTCCGTTGTAAAGGCAATTGCTTCCTTTCTAAAGCGTATCAGTACACCGAGCAGTGTGTTGTTCAGATCAGGCCCGGTCAACAGCATGTCGTTGAGCGACACACCGTTGTACTGGGCGCTGGAATCGAAGACCACTCGTATTTGGTTTGGTTTTCTTGGATGGTACACACCAAATATTGGCAAGTACCACTGTTCTTCATCCTCACTGCAGGGAGGGGCTAGCTCAGCGTGACCATTCTTGAACATCTTTTCCATGAAAATGAGAAAGTGGTCTCTCATTTCAGGCTTCCTATCAAAGTTGCGCCTGAGCGACTTGAGACGGTTTAAAGCTTGTGGCCTGTTATTGGGGAGCCGTTGACGTAGGCATTTAAAAGGTAATGGAGCTACCCAACTGTTGTTTGCATCTTTTCTTAGCCCTTCTTCCATTATTTTCATGAAGGAGATGTCCTGGATAGATGGAGCCATGTTGTCGTCATCTTTGGTCTGCTTGAATATGTTATATCCTAGGCTATCAACTTCACAGTTTGATATCTCCTCAGGATGTGTTTGAGGTGGTTTGTGACCTGGGTGTCACTGTATTTTCTTTTACATTGAACACGTTAGGACACGGGTCAAAGAGTGTAGGGCGTCCCCGTTCCGTGGTGTTCGTGAAGAAGGTGCTGACTGTCTGTGGTTTGTGAACGCGGCCTAAACATACATTACCCACGATGACCCATCCCAGATCCAACTTCTGAGCATAAGGTAGGTTGTGTGGGCCATTGACCTGTTTGCGGACTTTATGGACTCTGATAATATCCCGACCTAAGAGAAGCATAATTGGGGCCTGTGGGTCGATATCTGGGATGAGGTGTGCAACTGACTTTAGGTGCGTGTGATGAAAAGCTGCATTGGGAGTTGGAATCTCATCTCTGTTATTTGGAATGTCATCACATTCTATGAGGCTGGGTAGTGGGATGCTGACGGTCCTATCCAAAGATTCCACAATGTAACCACTGGCTCTTCTTCCTGTCGCTTCCTTTACTCCAGCACACGTTTTCATTGAGTAAGGAGCACTTGGACTTTGGTCATTGAAGACTTCGAAGAACTGTGAACGAACTAGTGATCTGTTGCTCTGTTCGTCCAGAATCACGTACATCTTCACTGCTTTGTCAGCGTGGCCGGCTGGATACACTTTCACAAGGGATACTTTAGAGCAGGATCGGTACGTCACGTCTCCGCCACAGACATCTGTACATTTGATGGTGACATGGGGTTGTGGAGAGCTATCCTGCTCCCCGCCATGCTCTGGAGCCAAGTCCGTGCCTTCAACCCAGGGTGCAGGTCCAGGGTGAAGTGCTGTGTGGTGCCTTTCACTTTTACATTCATAACATCGAACATTAAATGTGCAGTTCCTTGCAATGTGTGATGATGAAGCACAGCATTTGAAACAGATGTTATTCTCTTTTAAGAATGTCTTTCGGTCTTCGATATGCTTTTCTCTGAATGTACGGCATTTGCGTAGAGGGTGAGGTTTTTTATGGATTGGACACAGTTTGTCACATTCATCGAATTTCGTTGGAGGCTCTCTTGAATCGGAGATGGCTTTTGGAAATATCTCTGTTTTGTTAACATAGACTTCTCGCTGTCTGTTTGGCTTCCAAGCTGTTTTTTCTGTCTTGGGAGACATGTCTGAGTGAGAGACAAAGCTGAAACTTGGGTCATTTTTGACACTAGCTTCATTGCTAACAAAGTTTACGAAGCAGGCAAATGGGGGATATGAAACGTGATATTGCCGCTTGTAGGATGCCCCAACTGATGCCCACTTTTCCTGCAGATTGAAGGGGAGCTTCTGTACAATTGGGTTGACGCCTCGCTGTATCAAGGAAAGAGAGGCCGGGTAGATCTCCTTCAGCTTTGGCTGACTCTAGTTCCATTAAAAGATCACTCAGCTTTGTTAGTTTAGAATAATCTCGGTTTGTTATTTTTGGAAAGGCGTCGATACGTTTGAACAAAGCATCTTCTATAACTTCTGCGGAGCCGTAAGATTGTTCAAGTCTGTCCCATATCATAGCCAAACCTGCTGCTGGTCGATTGATGTGTATCGCTCTTATGTGCTCGACGTGTTCTGCTGACTCTTTGCCGAGCCACTTAAACAGGAGATCCATTTCCTCGCTTGGTGTCAGGTCTAAACCTTTGATTGCGTTCTGAAAAGAATGTTTCCAGGCTCTGTAGTTCTGAGGTCTGTCATTGAAATGGAGTAGGCCTGTTGCCACAAGCTCACGACGAGCAAAGTATCTCACGAAGTCGCTTATGTTGGAATTGACATTATTGGTGTTTGAAAATGTGGCATAGGATTTAAGGGCAGGATGACCTTTGCCGTTTTGAGGTCCAAGACACTGCTCAGGAGTGGCATTATGGTTGTCAAACCGCACATTGCGTTTCCTATCGACATTTTCATCTTCATAGATGTAAGGCTGCTGTGAGGTGAGGCGAGTTGGTTGAAAAGCTGCTTTGTCGCTATGCGTATGATGGGAAGCTATATTGGCTTGGGTTGGATGCAATGAGTTGGCTTCAGATTTGATAGATGCAGCTGGAGTTTCGTAGTTAGGGCTTGGGCCTCTTTCTCTTACAACACCATCATCAAACAGCTGAGCTTCTGTGTTTTGTGATTTGGCTTGGTCAATCACATATTGTTCTGTGCATTGTGCAGCTTCCAAAGGACTGGAGTCCAAATTTAACATGCAATGTCTTTCGCTATTTGCATCTACCGCAGCTTCAAGGACTTCAGCCTCAGCTACAGCTGCGGCTGTCTCTTTCTTGTAATTGAGCATTTCTATTGAGGCTTCTAGCTTAGCTTTTCCTAGCTTTAGGTTCATTTCCTCTTCGGCGTAAGACATGCGTGCCTTTGCTGCCTCTGCTCTTGCTCTTGCCTTTGCTGCAGCAGACCCCATTGATGATGCACGTGAGTGTGAAGCGGAACATGTAGCGCGGGACTGCGTCTTTAATGAACTTGCTTTCTCGGCCATGGCGTTGTCTGGTGACGTACCTCTGTTTAGAAACCGCTGTGATGGTCATCCACTGGCTGCGTGTGATGACGTTGTTCGTAGCGTCTGTCAGCTGGCTGCGTTATCTTGCCCGCTAGAAAGCGTTGTTTTACTGTGCTGCCCTCAGTATATGTGCTGTTATACACCTCGGCAGTTAGACAAACTCCTTCCTGACATCATGACTCTGAAGACCCTTGTCCGTTGTCCACAGGTTTATTGACATAGGAAAGTGTAAAACTAAAACACACAAAGAGCATAATGAATACAATGACTCGATGTGCATAAAACTTCTCAAAACTAAACAGTCACGAAAATAATCATCTGCAATCATGAGTAACAACAACACAAATCAATACGTACCAACGATGCTATCAAAAGGTACAAGATGTATGCAGATTCCACTGGATTACAAAACTAATGAAGACAGCGTCTCTGAGCCATGCTCTTGTTTACTTCCTGATTACAAGCTACCGGAAGTTACGGGACATTTCCTGTTTTTTCAAAATAAAACGTATTAACATGCTGGCTTAACAGTTGTAACAAAACAGATGTGTTGTCTGCAGGTGAACACCTGGTACCATTGAACCACGTTGCTTTTTTCAGAGTCCAGCAGTTGAAGTTTTAACAGGGCATCCACCTGGTGATACACAACAGGCCACACATTGATGTTATATTAGCTTCACCCACAGTAACAAACCATCATATTGTTTGTTGTATTGTATTGTAGGCATTTCTTCTCCTACCTCTGCTCTGGCCTGCATGGCTAAATAGCCCTGATTTCTCATCATCTTGATGGCTACCGTCTTCTTGTCGGTGAGATTAATGCACTTCGCAACCGTGCCGAAGGTACCCTGCCCGAGGACAGACTCAACCAGGTAACTGGAGGAACCCGAACTGAGCAAGTCTCCAATGACTACCCGGTTCTGATTCGATGGGGCATCAGCCATGGTTAAAGCCATCTGATGTGACACCTGCTGCCAGGAACTCAAAGCTGAGAGGAAGGCGGATGTGAACACAAGATTTAGTCACAATGTAACACGACAACAATAACATTTCAATGAAGATTATGATACGCGAACAGCCAGCAAAGTAAAGATCCTCACCGAGTTTGGGAGATGTTGTCACTTGGATTTATTGGGATCTGTTGGGATTTTCTCCATAAAATGTTGGTAATAAATGTGTGTATATCACGAGTTTGGACGTAGGTGAGTTGGTTGAAGATCCAAAGTTCACAAGTGATGGTTTGAAGGTGCAGGTAACAAGTTGTTGCTCTCTGTCTGGGTGTCTGAAGGATCTGATCACCAGCATTGGGTCACTCCAGCTTGGGCGCTCTACATTCCGTTCTATGGTTCCATTCCACAGCTCAACATTCTAAACATCGCCTATGGTAACAATTGGTCTATAAATGAACCATAGTGTTTAAATTAAAGGTTATTATGATATTCATTGTATCATAAGCCAGAGTTTGTGGATTCAACCTTTTACTCGTACAAAAACACACACATTTTAGGACGATGATATCTGACTCAATTATTTGACAAATACAATAATACTTGTAGAATATCTGCATTATGGTCCCAATCAACAAATGTTTAACAGCCAATTCAGATGTACACATATTATACATATATGTAACCTATTAAAATGCCTCAAATGTACCACAATTATTAAGGGCCTCCAATTTGAAATTGTTGTAGTGCATTAAGTGCAATGAAAGCAGCAGAAACGTCACATGAAGTATCCGCTTAGGGAAGGCAGCATTTGTGAAACCTATATTAACATATCTCCACCTTTTACGTTGTTATAGTGATCTTGTAAACAGACAGTTTGCTCTTTATACATCCAGTAGAGAGTGACATTTAAATTGGTTTATTTTTTTGTCGATTTTAAATATGATAATATTGTCGTAATATCATAATGTTATGTAGAAGTTACACATTTGGCTTATTCCAAATACTAAGAAACCACACTTTGTTATTACTATGCTAAATTACTTTGTACACTACATACTATTGTCCATTAAAATATTATATACGTATTACCCGGCCCTCGACGTGCATTATATTGGAGAGAAGACAGACACCTCTACGGACGATATATATGACACACAACTCACACCAAAACCATCTAGAATGATTAATAATGCCTTCAAGTAAAATGGAAAAATTTATATATTTTTTATTTTGGGCTGAAGTATTCCTTTAACATAATATCTATCATGTAATAAATTGTGTGAGTATTTGATTAAGACCTCTATGCCCCGTTGTGTTTGCCTATATCAGACCCAATACGGTTTCTAATATAATGTGATATAACTAGAATATGTCCCAAGGAATTTAGATGGTTTGGCTACTACCGAGAGGTGTATATTATTCTTATTCTTTTTTTTTTTAAGTTAAAAGTTTTCTTTATTGTCAATTTGCCAATGTTGAACATACAGAAAATCGAAAATACCATTATCTCTTTTGTCCGGCATAAAGTGAAATAATAGTAATAAAGTGATGAATTAATACATAAATGTCAAACAGTCGACAGTCAACAACAACAAAGAACATTTAAACAACATACATTTGACAAATTAAGAAAAAAAAAAAAGACTGCGTCTGTCCAGTATCGGCAGTCGGACAGAGTTTTTGCAGCATTTGACAAAGCAGTGGGAGAGTGGGGAGAGAGTTCAGCTTCCTGACAGCCTGGTGTGTAAAGCTGTTGGACAGTGTGGTGGTGCGAGCCCAGGGGCTCCGGTATCTCCTCCCAGAGGGCAGGAGAGACCATGTGAGGGGTGGCAGGAGTCACTCATAATCATGCATCCCTTTGCGGGTGAGGCGGGTGTTATATACAGTATGTCCTGTCGGGAGAGGAGGGAGGGTGGGGGAGAGGGAGTGAGGCACCGATGATGCGCCCAGCTGCATTCACTATGCGCCGCAGGGCTTTTCGGTTGTAGTCCGAGCAGCTTCCGCCCCACACGGTGATGCAGCTGGTCAGGAGGCTCTCAATGGTGCCACGGTAGAAGGTGCACATGATGGGAGGAGGGGTTCTTGCCTTCCTGGGCGGCTGTAGCTCAGTGGGGTAAGAGGGCCGTCCTGCAACCGCAAGGTTGTGGGTTCGATCCCCGCTCTCCCCATTAGTTGCAAGTCGAAGTGTCCTTGAGCAAGGCACTGAACCCCCAGTTGCTTCCCGGGCGCTTCACCGCAGCCCACTGCTCCTTAATAACTAAGGATGGGTTAAATGCAGAGAACTAATTTCCTCTTGGGGATTAATAAAAGTGTATATTATTTCCTCAGCTTATGGAGAAAGTAGAGGCGCCTCTGGCCTTTCTTCACCAGTGATGTGGTGTTGGCTGTCCACGTGAGGTCCACCCCCGGGAATCTGGTGCTGCCCACTCTCTCGATGACATTGGCCACAAAAAACGAACGTTGGTGTTTGGTGAGTGGGGAAGTGAGACCAGTGATGTGTAAGTGTCGGGGTAGAATGGCGGCCGCATGCATATGAGTGAATGCCACACGGCTGTAAATGAGCCGGTCATTTTGACGCTTTTTGATAACAGCTGATGCCAAGCAGCCAATACGAGCGCGACTTCAGTCGTCTGCCCGAGCCAGCGGAGCTCAACAGTGGTGGTGGAGAGCACCAACTAACACATTGTCTGGTGAGTGTGAGGGCCACACCCTCGTTCCCAAGAATAAAGTATCTGTATTTTGATGCCTCTCTCTACTCATTTATTTACTTTTGGCCTTTAAACTCGAACACTCCTGTATCCCCATTTTCTTTCAAATTCATGTATTCTTTCAAATTCATAAAATGTATGACATCGGTGAATTAAAAATCACTCCAGCTACTTGTTAGTTTAATTGTGAGTTGAAGTATGAAGGTCTTGGAACTGTCTTCTTTCCTCAAACATGCACCGAAACACATCCGTCCTGAAACACATCAAAAAACAAACTTTAATAGTCATATAGGGAGGAGGCGGACACACTTTTTACACCTCCGCTATTTTTCCTCTCGTGACATTATTGTGTGTGTGTTAGTGTGTGTGTGTGTCTGCGTGTGTGCAACGTTGACCTTTCTGCAACGTTGCCCCATATTCACTGGTTGTCAGCACAGTCTCTGTCCCAGGCCATCCGTCTCTGCCACCAGTCAGTCCTCCAACCAATTCTCCACCGTCCCATTAACACACACACACTCACACACACGGTTATGCATACACGTGAACACTTTCTCTGCACACACACACACCTTATACACATGCGTTCTCATGCAAACACACACACCCACACACACACACACACACTCACACACACATCCAATCCTCCGTTGTCCCATTAGCCCAGGATGAGGTGCTCTGCTCTGCTTTGAGCCTCGGTTCAGCCTCTGCTAGCCTGGGGGATCATTAAGACTTTGCCTCAAACGCACGTGCACACACACACACACACACACACACACACACACACACACACACACACACACACACACACACACACACACACACACACACACATGTAGGGGCTGTTGTAACGGGCTGGAGGAGTCCAGGTGGCCTGTTGTTATTTATAACAAAGGAAACAACACAGCAGAACCGGCTGACATGAGGTCCGTACGGACCGGGGACAAGGGGGTGGGTGTGTGTGGGTGTGAGCATTTAAAAAACCCAAATTTCTCTATTTGTGAGTGTGTATGTGTGTGTGAGAGAGATAGAGAGAGAGAGAAATATCACTGAAGGACAGCTCAAAGTGTCCGTCCACCCCCAAAATGCCCACACCCACTCCGAGCCAGCGGTCTACCAGGACCACCGGACCAGATGTTGGCTCTAGAGCAACAACAAGATTGATCGGTTTAATTGCCGCCACTTTGCTCTCTGGTGTCTGAATACCTAATGTCAACTTTTAAAGGATGGATGTATGCTCTCTCTCTCTCTCTCTCTCGCTCTCTCCTGTGGCTGACGAAGTGTCACATTTTCTGATCGGTGGGGTGTGTGTCTGTGTGTGTCTGTCTGTGTGTCTACAGTTCAGCCTAACATCTGTTCAACATCTCCCAGTGAAAACGTGGACATCATTTAAAGCCTCTCGTAAGTATCACTTTGTGTGCTCTGTCCTGTCAGCTTCCCATTTGCTCCTCTTTTTTTGCTTCCCATTCCCCCCCCCCCCCCCCCCACCTCACTTAACTGTCTCCCTCTTACTCTTGTCTCGCTGTCAAACCTCTTGACATAAAATATCGCCACTACAGACAGAGGTATGCTAAGTGTGTGGGGTTAACGGATGGAGGCACATCGCAGTTATTCTATCATGAACATGTACAGATGTAACTTCAGAGGACTGTTAATTCTTTCTCAGGCAGGGGAGGCACTGTACAAATAGCATAGTTGTATGGTGATTTATTAAGAAATAATGTACTTTAACATTCCTCGTGTTACTCCATAGAAAATCATCCACTTGGTAAATACGCTCATGCAATTTCAACCCAGCTAAACATATTGTTTTGTTTTGTTTTGAAAGCTTTTTTTTCAGCATTGAATATAATATTATACAAAATGTGTATACTTACATATCTAAAATGGTAAATTAGGTAATTTATCAATGCCTTCCAAATTTTGCAATTTTTTATGAAATGGCTTCCATCTACAAATATATTTTCTGTGTTATTTGCCGTTTAAATAGTAAATAATCATTTTTTTGTTGGTCCAATAAGTTTTTGTTTTCTTTAATCACACCTGCCTCTGGTCTTGGACGTTGACAACCAGAGTTGGAGGCGCAGAGAGAAACTCTGTTCTATCTGTATTATGATGTCATACAAAATAGTTAGCAAATTTATAGTTATTACATTCATTTGAACGGGCAGGAAGTCCGATATATAATACTTTAAATACCTTATTCAGCACTATCTTAGACATTTTTCAATGTGGGGAATGAGTAATCTTTGGTTGTGAATCTGGAAGGAAAAATGATTAAGTAAGGTTAGGGCCCTACGACTTTCTGAAGATTATACAATTGTATGTTATAGTGACCTCAATATCATCTAAAACAACCAAAACCTATGTTTGTAAAATGTTGATATTTCTTATATGTTTTACACAGTGAAAAATAGCCTGGAAACAAATTGACCCCAAAGAACATCGATGCGTACAAGTTGTGCACAAGACATTGAAAACATATCATCATATGAATTTTATGTTAACCTTGTTGTCCCCATTAAATTAGGAAAAGTCATGAAATATGAAACAAAAAAACAATGTCAATCATTTATTTAGAGACATTAAACATTGAATGGGGTCAAATTGACCCCAAAGGTAATAGGAGGGTTACAAATCAGTTGATTAGGTTGTTTGCCATTTATCATTTTAGCTCTGCCATTTTCTTTTATACATGACAACGTTTGGGTAAAAAATAAAGCATGCTTGATTTTAAAAAGGTAAACACCATTTCACTTTGACCCTGTTAAATGCTTCATAAATGTTTTCAACTGCACTGCAGACCTCGGAAAATCCTATCAGGATGAAATCCTACATTAAATAAGTGGTGTAAATACATCAAACATAGGCAAGCATCCAAAGCTCCCACTTGACCTGACCACGTCCCAGTTGGCGTGCTGGATGAAGGCGGGGCTAGACAGGCTGCAACCAGGACGACTTGAACATTACAGTCACTTACTCTTGGCTGCATGGTTGAACCCTCTCAGCGCCGGTCTCACAGGATGATTAGTGATCTGATTTGTTAAGGGTATTTTGTGTCTATGCTCAAGTAGATTGGCTGATGGGAATGTCGTATGCTTGGAAGCATTCTGTTCTGATGAAGGGTCAGGGAATATACAATTCATTCTGAGGGGAGTATGAACATACAGTAAATTTCACTCTGAGCCAAAGGTATCAACCTGATAGTGGTTTGAACTGAAATGCCCGGGGTCTACCAAAGAACATCATGAATATCCACACCAAATGTTGTGTTGATCCATCCATTCGATGACGAAGAGATATTCCACTGGATGAGTAAACCTGGTCATGGAATCAGCAACTCAAATAATGTTGAGAAAAGGTCATCAAAGTCTTTTGGGATTCTTCACGACGGAACCACGAGGAAATGCGGAAGATCACGGACAATCCATCATAACTGTTGGGATATATTGGTCCACAAGTGGTAGACTGACCAACTTTTAAAAAGATTTGTAGAGCAAAACCGGCTCATTACATTCACTCATACTGATACAGGGTGTCTACAGGAATAAACCAGTGAAATTTAAGACTTTTTAAGACCACGTCTAAATAAAATTTAAGACCTAACGTACGAAGGAAATATACATTAATCTAAATTAATTATTTCAAAGTAAACACACTGTCTGTTCAAAATTAACAGTATGGTGTAATGCAAAAGGATAACACAAATGTCATTGCTGTTGTAAATTATATTTAGAAGAATTAGATTAATTAGAATATTTTTTGATTTTCTTAAATTTTCTGTAATACAAATAAATCAAACAAAATGTCATGCATTCTGGATTCATCAAAAAAAATATTGCTTTTATTTTTATTATGATTTATTGCTGATTATTGCTTACACAAGAAAAAAACTCAAATATCTATCTCTAAATATTATAGAATATCAAAAAAAAGTACCAGTAGGGTATAAACAAATCACTTGAATTGTCTAATTAACTCGAAACACTGCAGGGTTTCCTGAGCCTTGACAAACACTCAGCTGTTATAAATCTTTTTTTTAATACAACATTTTCAGAACATTTAGGTCCCATGAACAAATGTCTATAAAATCAAGTAAATATATTTTTAAAATACGTGCAACATAGTTCCTTTTGAACAAAAAAATCTATAAAATAACATAAATAACATTTCCAGCTGCTTTTAAAATGCAAATACATTTACATAATATAATGTATGTGTGTGTGTGTGAGTGAGCGAGTGAGTGAAAGTTCTCATGTCTCTTTGTGATGGATGTTTGTGCACAGGTTCATACGTCTACTCCTGAGCTTTTGTGAATATACTAGGAAAACAATCCTTTTCAAACTGTATGAATACAAAAACTTCCAGTTGACATTTGGTCCATTCTCCTGGAAAAAAGAAAAAAAAGGCAGACATTAGCCAAACAACAGTCACCACATCTCTTATGACACCACCACTTCAGATTAATGTCAGACTGGATAAATATGAATGAAAATTATTTTTACAAATTAAGCAACGTGAGCCATCTCTTGAGCCTAGTGTACACTATGTAGACATATTGACAGGTAAACACCACTCTACTACCATTCTAAAACTATTTTTAATTAGTCTAATTAATGTGTAGTGCGCCTATCCATAGCTGTTATTAACTTGACACATGAGTAAAGCTTAACCATATGATACACATACTCATATACATGAGGATAGTTAATACATATATATTTATGTTAGACTTACTTTGAGATGCTGAAGTAGGTCCTGGGCGGTGTCATGGCCCATGAGCTGTGCTCCATAGGATCCTGACTGGACGTGGTCATTTCACCAATAGCGCACATGAAGTCCAGCTGTCTGCTCGCGGTGGTCTGGTCCAGAGTCTCGTGGAACAGAATGAAGAACGCGCCGCCCTGTTGGACTCCGGTGATGAGCTCTTTGTTGCACGGCGCTGGATTTCCTCCGGTGACCTCCAGCGTTGTAGCATTGACGTTGTTGCGGACGGCGGAGCAGCAGCTCGCGGCGGAGCAGGAGCTAGCGGCAGAGCAGGAGCTAGCCCCGCGGGCTGCTGGCGGCCTCCGCTAGTCTCTGTGCTTCTTGCTCTGCTCGTGAGATTCCACCGCTGGAAAGTCTCCCGACACATAACGCAGCTTCAGAAGCATTTCACCGACCGTGACCAGAAACACTCGTTCTTTTCAAGCCGTTGTTGAACTTGCATCCCCCCCATGTTTTCTAAACTAGCCGATGCTTCACGTTGTAGGGGATTGATGGGACCGAATACGCGGGGCCCCTTAAAGAGAAGGGGCGTGGCCCCGGTGACACCGCAGAGCGACCAGAGCAAAATATGGACCTGGCGGAACAGATTGCCTCATATTCGTAATGACATGACACCCAAAAAATTTAAGACCAATCCAATCTGAAATTAAGACAATTTAAGACTTTTTAAGGCCTTATTTTTAGGAAAAGCAATTTAAGACTTTTTAAGACTTTTTAATGCCCCGCGGACACCCTGTGATAAAACATGATGGGTCACATGTATCTGCACACTTTTTGTTTTGCTCAGGTTGCACTTTATTATTATTAACTTGAAAAGATATTCAGTGCAAAACAGGTTAATTGCAGTCACAATAAGTTATTTTTTTGCCAAATATTAGTAATGTTTTGCATGGATATAACTTTGTTTTCATTGTTCTAACAATGTGATTGCAGTTTTTATTTAGCTTTTTCTGATGGAGCATTCTCGCCTTGAAAGTGGTTACAATTTTCTTTATTTCATTATATGAAAAAGCACAGATGGAGGAGTCACAAAAAGTCATTTCAAGAAAAATTCAGCATAGCCCATTTTGTTACAATTTTGTTGGGGCGGTCGGGTATGAACATCTTTCTTCCTCCGAAGTGGGGTGGACAGAAACAGTTTGATAACCACTGCTCTAAAGCAACAAAATAAGAAAAATTCAATCGTACATAGACATTTTACAAATCTCCGACAAATTAATGCAGCATTTACATTGGAGTTCTGATTCCACTTGATGCCAGTTTGTACTCTGACATCTCACTCCGCTCTCTTCACCCAATGTATCAAGTCACAGAGCGTCATGTGGAGACTAAGTCACCAACATCCACTTTCACATCTAACACTAACAAAAGCACAACTTAAGTCATAAGATTCTTGCAGTATCTCTGCCTAAAACTCGCCTGAGCTTCTGATAGCCTTGGTTAGTGGGGATGTGTGTGTGTGTGTGTGTGCTCATGGCAGGAAAGGGTATAGCCAAGGATGGGAGGTGCTTGTCAAGGCCAAACGCACGTGTTCCCTGCACCGCTCCACCCAACCACACTCACCCACCTAAACGCACACACACACACAAAACACACACACACACAAAACACACCCCTACCTTCGTCTCTCCCCTCCAAATCATGTACCTCTCCACATCGGTCACTCTGGCAAGAGAAAGGAGGGAGGGAGGGATATAGCAATGGAAGGAGAGGAGGGAGGCACGCAGCAGACAATTAATTGTGTGGCCGGTTGGAGGGGCAGAGAGACAGAGAGAGAGAGAGAGAGACTGAGAAAAAGAGTAAGGGAGAGAGAGAATAATAAAGTGTCCCGAGTAGGCATTAATCTCCCTCACACTGCGGGTGTGTCAGTGGAGGCTAGCTGGTGACTAATGCCACGTTTTGCATACAGTGGTCACAGACAAGAGCTTCCTCTCCGACGCTGAAACACACAGAGGTTTTTTTTTTTTTAGAACCGCTGCTGTGTCAGGAAGACAGGAAGACACGGAAGAAGAAAAAATTAACATTTCACTATGTTAATATGAAAACCAGTGGTATTTAATGTTTATATTGGCATTTGTATGCCATTTACACTGAGTGCATCCATGTGCAATATCAGTGAAAAAATGCCAAAACGTGAACACTGCCCGTAAGGATGAGGGAACGATTGTTGGAACGGATTTTTATGGACTGAGCAAAGAGTATTCCAGTGAGTGGTTTAACCCCGTTTGATGCTGCATTGCATTAAAATCAAAGCAGATGAGGCCAAGATGCCACAACCTTTAGTCCATAGTCTGGGTAAAGCTCCAGAAATGCACAATCCCCACAATGCAACTTGATAGCATATTTTAAGTTGGATAAGTGCCCACCCAGTGCAGGTGATCTGCTAGAAATAAGGTCTAAGTTCTTGTACCAAGATAAACCCTTCGGGAAGTCCCGTCTTGTTCTCACAGAACAAACACAACACAAAGCACATAACATAGCAGCAACACAATAAAAAGATAAGGCAATCGATAGCAGGAAAAGCTTCTTTATTGATATTATTTCATTAATATCACATGATGAGTAGTGGTGCCTATGGCTAGTAAACTGGTGTACATGTCAGTACAAATCAGGGGAGTTCCTCGTTAAAAGATGGCAACCTTCACCATGGTCAATTCTTAAAACAAAATGTAGCTTCCAGTTTAATTTCCCTATAGCCTATTTCTGTAATCAGCCGGCTATAGCCTAGTTGTCAAGCATGTTACCCAGAAATGTAAAGGGCACCGCATGTATCTCTCGAATCAAATCCCCCCCCCCCCCCCCCTCACACACACACACACAAACAAACACAACTATTGATTCATGTTGAAGCTTCACCTCCAACAATCTGAAGCGTGTTATTGCAAAAACATGCATTCACATGTCGACTTCCTGGCTTCCGTACTTTGACTATAGGTCTTCTGTTTGCAGAAAAAAAACCCCACAGCAAACAGCTGCACAAAGAGGTGGAGCCCAAAAGCAGAGCTCAAAGAGGGAAACTTCGGCTCTTGAAACTAACAAACATGGTTCTTCAGCCAAAAGATCCCATGAACTCTCATAAAACCGGTAGGTCCTCTCACACACACCCCTCCCCTTCATCCCAAGCAAGAACTCTCTCTCTCTCTCATACCCCACATTTTTACTTCCGTGTAATGGCAACTGAAGTAAAGCTCTTAGCTGACCTCTAACCTTGGTGCCTGGTGTTTCCAGAGAAAAAAAGAAACACTTTGATGTGCACACAACTTTATGAAAGGGAGGTGTAAATAGTAATAATCAGTGCACATAGACAGAGAGTCTCATATGTAGCCTTAAATGCATTGCATTATTATTTAAAGGTAAATTCAGTAAATATATTACCCAGAAATAATATAAATATATATATATGTGTGTGTGTGTGTGTGTGTAACACTCAAACCTTCAGGTAGCTCAGACAGACGGAAATATCAACTGCTAAAAAAATTAAACATTGTCAAATTGTCAACATTAAAGAATTCCACTGAAAATAATCTCCTTTCAACTCCACCTACTTCAGAGGGTTAAAGCAGAGAAGTTTTCTCCTTTTCATACAGAGCAACAACCGGTTTGTGAACTTTATAACTTGTCTACTTCCAAAACAGAGATTTCCTGCCGCTGAACTCGGAGAGTTTATAAGCCATTGTTTTCTTTGTCAGAGCAAACGGGGGGCGAGAGGAAATGAAACTAGAGAGACCTGATCCCCTCATATGCCACCACACACACACACACACACACACACACACACGCACGCACAAGCCCTGTGCAGCTACACTGATGGTGACTTACGCTAACATTTAGAGATTCTGTCCATACAAACACAGAGCCACACGACATGGAGAGAGCTGGAGGATGAAAGTTGATGAGGAAATCGTACGTGTAGAGAGAGCGCGCGCGAGAGAGATAGATTAAAAAACGGATGATGGCTCCACATCTCTTTAATGATCGAGAACCTTGCCCGCCGGGGCCAAAGTTATCCTACGGAGTTGCAAGGAGCAACCGCACATGTGTCTCCAGGTAGAGGGGGCAATTAGCAATGTGCGCTAGTATTTACATTTCGGGCTATTTATCATGTGGATGCATCAGCCGGTTGTGATTAATGCGAGGTTAGGGAGGTTAGGGCGTCCTGTGGCTGGAGGTAGATGCACAACAACAACAACAATAACAACAACAAAAGATAGACTGAAGAGATTATTTGCTCAGTAGGAGAGTACAGGATGAGACAGAAGGTCAACTCCATCTCATTTTACTTATAATCTTTATAAATAATCAAAATTTGCATGCGTTAGGAAAAAAAAGAGGAAGAGCCGAGGAAAGGGAGAGCGCTGCAGGGAGGATGCTGTCAACTTACTTTTGTGAAGTTTATTTCTTTTCTTTTTGGTGGGCTGAATGGTGGGAAAGCAATATCCTTGAGGCCTTTTAATCATGTGATGACGGGCCCAGGACCGGTCTCTGTAAGGGTGTGTGTGTGTGTCTGAACTGTGGCCCCATTGATCAAAGCCAGTGCTGGTCTGATGGGGTAGAGGGACAGGGCTGGTCCACGGACGCGGCGGCTCCCCGCCGTCCTCCCCGACACCGCTCAGGCCGGCACGGGGCCATTTGTCAAAGTTTTATCTGATTCTGGAGGTATTGGATCTATCAGTCATCGTGTATGAGAGAGGAGATTGACCTCCTCTATGGGCATTTTTCTAAATTAGACCCAGCTGATGTTGGAGCGACGTGGCCTGCCATTAGAGGTGACAAAAGCGTCGCGAAACGGCCTCATTAATACCAAAGTGCGGCGGCGCTGTAATTTGATTGCAAGCGAGGCCTTTTGGGAGTGGTGGGGGCAGGTGGGATTTTGAGTTGTGCGTGGGACGTTCGAGGTGTCCCTGGAGCCTAAGTGGTTTCTCCCCTCTCCCTGGGCTTTAGATTGCCTCCCAGACTGACAAAGCACCTGCCAGGCATTCATCAACGATCCCATCCATCTGTCCATCAGGTCGGTGGTCCGCTCGGTCGTCAACAGGTAATGCCTGGTGGCCGGGACCGGCCGCCTGATAATGAAAGATAGGAAAACATCACACACTCTGTCACCCAGCGTTAAGGCCCAAATGTATCCCACTTAAGACAAAAACATGCATCTCATGCATTGCTATCCCCCACGTACAATTCCTCTTCCCCTCTAACTTTCCCGTACCCTCACATCCCCCATTTGACCTGATTCATCATTATTTATAATTTCAGAAGTCAGAGATCAATGATGTTTTGTAGTTTTTCTAATCTCATTTTAGTGGAGGAATCTCCGCATGTGGCTTCTCTCGGCTGCTGCTGCTGCGGTTGGACTAACAAGCAGCCATTTGGGCACGTTCCCACTAAATTGCCACGACTATGTTTAGTTTTCTAGCAGACAGAGCTGGTTAATTGCCACTTAATTAGCTGTTTTACCCAGAATGCTTTGACCCACTAGGGACAGGTCTCTCATTAGAGGCAAAGCATCTGAACTCATCGTGGATTCTAAAAACATACTGCGCGGAAAAACACAATTATCAGCATTTAGACGCAAACGTTGTAGAATAGGTGTTGTTTGGCTTTTTTCTCTTCATTGCACAACTTCACAGTCAATACTGCCCGTGGTGACACCGGCTTTCAACTTTTAGAGTTTACTTTCTGCTTTCGCAGATGTGAGCAGGAGATTGTTACTTGTGATGTTTCCTCCCTTCCCAGAAGATACTGTTTTTATTTGAGTTATTCTTGGCGAGGAGACCGATGCTGCCGTCATGTTTAGAATCAGGTGAATCCAGCTTTGAAAGGGATCTTTAATTGTGACAATGGAACGAGCTGGGAGAGAAAAGGCGCGGCTGTGTATCCTTGAATTCAGAAGGGTTGATATCATGACGGTTGTGTTGGGTGATTATCGGTGATGCTCCGAGGACCCCAATGGGTCCCCTCTGGTAACAGTCCGAGCACAGTGACCAACCCTTTGCTCTGGCGCAGCAACCCTTCTGGCTCCATCAATATGCCCCAAAGTTTCCACAACAACCCAAACCACACAAGCACGGCATTACACTCTGCTATCCGCGGATGTTGGAGATTGAGCGTTGCTGGCAGGAAGACAAGCTGTTTCCTCTGCTCCTCAGTCACACTTCAAACCGGCAAGTCAGATACCCCAGATCTGAAAACTTACAGTCAAGGCTTTTAATTTGGTTTGGTTCGATGCCCCTCTCTCTCTGTCTCTCTCTCCCTCTGTCTGCCTGTGAATCTGTTTCCGCCGACTAAAACCAAAGAGGCAAAAGACATGCGGCTTCCACCGCACAGATATCGGCAGAGTGTCATCGGAATGAATGAACCGCTCTTGCATCGCAACTGCCAACTTGTCAGCCGTGAGCTGGGATGCATGACTGACATCCCCCTGATTGGTCGATTTAATATAGAAAGAGACGGAGGCGAAGTAGACGGGCGCCTGCCTCGCCTGAGCTCTGCTCGAGCAGGAAATGGAGGGAGAGGTGTAAGTCCATTTGTCGAAGACATGAAGCGCTAACTCTCTAGGTATGGGCCCGTACGCCTTGTTAGAGAGGCAGATTTTTATGTTTTTTTCATGTCTGTGTGTGGGGGGCGGGGGGGCATGAGCGTTAGCATGCAGTTTGTTATCCCTTCAGCTCGGATGTTTCTGACAAATCGACTCAGACAGCCATCAGACGGTCTGGCAGAACAAGACATTTCGTAAAAACCGGTGTCAGACTAAAATACACGGCGGGTGAAGTTCTCAGATGTGCAAAAGCAAGCCGTCAGCGCATTGTCGTGTGATCTGCTGCATGGACATATCGATGCATGCACAACATCATTGCATGATTAATGTTAATATATTTACAGAGGATCATTTTAATCATGGACAAGTATTTTTCTAGAATTGTTGTCTTAAAGTTAACAAATTATAAAAAAATTACTTTTTAATGGCTTTACAATATAATTACGTGCCTCCATATTCCCCCTCTTTATTCTTGCTCCAACAATCTGGAATCTGTGTTCTGAATATCCAGTTAGATTTGCCTCCATCGTATGGATATTTGTTTAACATTGCACCACCTCCAGCTCGGTGACCATCCACACCCATGATGTGAATGGATATCTCGCCATGGCTGACTTTGGTAGCAGGACAAAGTTTTTTTTCCCTCTTGTTGTATATCACACTGACGTGACAATATATCAATAATAATAATAATCATTTATTTTATATAGCTCTTCTCAAGTCACCCGAAGTCGCTTTACAGAGTCCAGTAGTCATACACACACACAGTCATCCCGGTGGTGGTAAGCTACATCAGTAGCCACAGCTGCCCTGGGGCAGACTGACGGAAGCGTGGCAGCCAATCAGCGCCTACGGCCCCTCCGACCACCACCAACATTCATTCACATCCATACGAACCGGGGTGAGGCTGCGGTGCATGTCTTTATGATGGTGGGGGAAACCGGAGTACCCGGAGGAAACCCACACAGGCACGAGGAGAACATGCAAACTCCACACAGAAAGGACCTGGAACAACCGGGATTCAACCCCAGGGCCTTCTTGCTGTGAGGCGACAGTGCTAACCACTGAGCCACTGTGCTGCCCAATACATTTAGTTTAGCACGGGACCTAAACGGCGGAATTCTTGGGAACATGTTTATTTGACCAGAGCACCCCCACTCCAGTTGCTGTAACTGTCTAAAGGTACGTACACACCAAAAGCGACGCGATTTTTTCGCGCGACCCAATCTCACGAAAAGTCAACATACAGACGCGTGTGGCTGTGATAGATGTAATATTTTTCCGGCGGCGCGTTCGTGGTTGACACGCGTTTCAATGTTCCGCTCTCGTAGCGCTGGAAGCGGAAGTCTTTCAGACGTAACAGTTAACTTCATCGGTGAAAGTGACCGAGCTGAGTGAGCCTCCGGGTGATGTCATGAACCCAAACACGAGGGCGTTAGATGTTCTGACGTTTGTGAGATGTCCTCAACAAGTATAAAGCAGAACTTGTGGTTAGTTATTTCGTGGTGGATGAACAAAATGATAACGGTCTTTACGGAGAAGAGACACAGAGATAAGCCCCGCCCCTCACGGAGCTTCGCAACGCTTATGGCGTGAACACGGCAAATGGTCGGGCGAGTAAACTCACGTGTTTTGGGTGTGAACGTACCTTAATATTGACGCCGATGGGTTTACATTGTAGTTAGTTTAGAGTGCAAGTGTTGGTATCAGACGGCGAGCGGCACTGACACAGTATTTGGAAATGTGGGTGAGTGAGACGGTTGTTGCTGTGGAGCGTCATAGTGTAACGAGCAGGGATACCCAATCCCTCAAGTCTTCCAGAAGAAGCATCAGTATGTAACCAGTTGGGATCGTCAGTGTGTGATGAGTTCGGATGAAAATGTGTCAATCCAACACCATTATGGGGGAACTTGAATGGTGACCGCGAACCAGGCCTGATTGTCCAACATCGGTGTCCGACCTCAATAATGCTCTTTGATTGTGGTTGAATCGCAAATCCTTTCAGCCGTGTTCTGAAATGTTGTTGAAAGTCTGAAACCAGAATCTTGGAGCCTGTTAAGGTTTCAGAATGTGAAGCAACACCTCTATTAAATGTAATGTAAACTGCTGTTTGCCATAATTTGATTTTTGACTCAACAAATTCATGAAGTCGCTGTAAGATAAGGCGTCCGGTTGTTAGAGGAAGTATTTTACCATATTGTGGGTCCACAGTCCGCTCGGTCTACAGAGTAGACTATAAACAATACTCTCTATATAAAGTGATGAATACGAATAATAGATATGTTGTTCTCAAAACCCTTCTGCTGCACCTATTATCACCATTGATTAGAACGGATGTTTTTAAGAACCGGTTAATTCAACAGGCACGTCTGTCTTTCTTCATCAACAGTGCAGCACACATATCTCCGTCCATCATCCTAGATTTGTTGTGGAAAAACAAAAACTACTGTTTGTGCTCCAGCGTTGAGTCATTCCACTGCTTCCTCTTGGATGTGTGGGACTCTGGTTCGCCCCGTTTGAGAAAGTGCTGCGCGGCTGGATGGTGACAGGCCCAAGCAGAACGCACTCTGTTTCAGCATGTAATTTCATGTTACTGGGAATCTAACATTATTGTTTTTCCCCCTCCGCGCTCCAATTTGGAGACAGATCAATATTCAGCTTTGTTTATCAAAGTGACAGCTCCTGGATATTGCATTTTTATGCTTTCCTTTATAAGCGGGTATTAAAACGTAATATATCTGAAGTCTTGGGTTTTATGTGCTGACAAAGGGCGGGGAGGCGCTGTTAATGGGGTAAAACAGTTGAGGAATGTCGGCCGCTCCTGTTCGTACACTCATAGTTACAAATATCTATCACACGCATCAGCATCAGTGTTCGCCTAATGAAGACGCTCCCTGGGCGACTGTCGTCAATAACGGCCCGAAAAAAGAAAGCACAGAGGAATTCAAGTCGGGGTCGTGCTTGTATGTGTGTGCGTGGTTTTTCTGCGCGTGTGCTCGCGGCAACCCGTGCATACGGGAAAAGTCTCCTCTCGATGCTCAAGTCCCAAATCATGCATTATTTGCAAACCAACCATGAAGAAATGACAGTGGCAACACCATGCATACAAATCAGGGTCCATTAGCCACCAGTGTCTGTCAGTTAGCGCTCCGTATGTGAGCGGGAGACTTGGCCGAGGGGAGTCGTACGCGAGGTCCTGATAAATGCTTCGGCTGATTCCCCTTGTGAGTGATGGAGCACTAACCCTGTTTAGCTTCTTTAATATACTTGTATTAGCATGAATAAATAACAAGTGTGTCCGGATGCTACAAATATTTGATTGTGCCTCCGTAATAGGCTGCCATCTTCCGTCACGCGGCGCAACCACGACTCTCTTGGTGTCGCAGCCGAGGCGGACTGACATCGATCTTTATCGCCTGCCCCCTAAATCAATTATAAGCCCCTCAGATTGAGAGCGCCAGCGAGGGGCGAGTGGGTGATAATGGCTGTGAGGGGTGAGTGTGTGTGTCTGTGTGTGTGTGTGTGTGTGTGCCAGACATTCCATCTTCCATCTGTGCCAAGGTTTCTTGTCTTTTGTACAAGAAAAAGCTCGGATGTGTCTTAATGCTTTATGTAGCGTGGGGGTATCACATGCCTCTAGCTCACAAAACCAGTTAAATCTCTACATACTATACTTACTTCTTTCCTTTTGAAATATAAAACAAAACAGCGGGTCAACCAAGGCGCTCAGAGCAATGGAGGAGATGTTAAAGTGACAGGTCACCTTAAATTAAAGTGCTGTGTCGTGCTATATGATTAGGTATTTTGTTGGGGTCAGTTACCATGTCTTGGAGATATTGGCCTTCTGATTTAATGGTTCTGGTTTCCTGCGACCGAACGGTACACGGTGCGTTGGAAAGTGACGCCGAGGGGTCTGAAAAAGATTCAGTGTGTGACGAGTTGCAATGAGAACATGTTGGAAGTAGAGGGCGCTCAGCTTGTGGTTCACAAAGTGCTAAACTACTAAAGATGAAAAATCAAAGTCTCTTTACCAAAAATCAAGATAGTTGGAAAGAAACATAAATGCTGTGTTTTCAAAACAATTATTTCCTGCCACTTTTTGAGCACCAATTACTGTATATTGGAGAGATGGCACTTGGCAGTTCACACCAAAATAATTTAGATGGATAAAAAAGAGGGAACGTGTATTTTTACAGTTACTTTCAGGGTCATTCACAAATAATTTCTAATCATAAAATATGAATGGAGAATTCTGATTCTACAAATGTTCAAATGGGGACTTTATGAATGATACTCCTCATGTATCATGGGGCCCAGAAGCTAACAGCATATCTGAGTCACACCATGTCTCCTCTGTCTCTATTCAGCTGTTCAGACAGATGCCCTGTACACACCTCCCACACATGCAGCATTAAGCCATTTGACCTCTGACCCCTCTCTGACAGTGTTGGTAGAGAGACGGACAGATACACCGGGCTCTATGTTCATTAGCCAAGGCTGCCACCCCAGAGCCTGCTCCAGATTAATAGCAGATTTATACTCGCTATTACTAATGTTACACTTTTAAAAGACAGCGATCCTAAACAGACTGGCTAAAGCCAAAGGCCCCTCCCACACAAGAGACCATTAGTGTCACCGTGCAAAGAAAAATAGAGAAGGTTAGAGATAAAGTGCTTTTTTAAAAGCATTCAGATTCTTAACTCTGTTTTCATGAACACATGTTCTAAAGCTGCCAGAGATTTCTGACATACCTTCATTCACCCAAATATAAACAACACATCTGTTTGGCGGTGTGAAAAAACGGCACGGTGATATGACCAATAAATAAATTCGGAGACCCGACAAATTACAACACAAACCCTCCACCACTGACAATCTATGTAGTTTATTTTTCGTTGGCAGATTCCCAGTTATATGAGTCAGGCCATTATAATTATCTCCTCGGAACCCAGCGATCCCATTGGTCCGCTGACATATAAGGGGCAATATGTCTGGGGTTGAGCCAGCAGATATCCAGGCCGAGACTTCCTTTCCCGTGTGCTGCTCACTGGTTACAACCAGATTAGCAACTTGAATATAAATGGTCAATACGACTCCAAACGGAAACCAGAAAGCTTCTGATCCCATAATCTTCTTCTGTTGCTTACTGGTTCTGCATATAAATTCATAGAGATTAATCTGCTATAAGCACACACACAAACATACTCAAGCTAAAGTGCAACTGTGACAGCTGCATACCAAAACTCTTGATGTGAAAAAGCCAATTAAAGGTGTGAATGTATGCATCCACAGCTACGGATAATAATGGCTACAAAGGCTGAGGTCATGTGTTATGCTTTTATGTAGGCTACAGTACGTCTTGTGCATTCAGTAGTTTCTAATTTCAGTCTATACAAGTCCAAAAACTGTGAAATTATAAATACTTCAACAGTCAGCTCCCAAGGGAACATGGAAATGGTCTAATTGAAAGTTAGAATTCTGAAGCTCTAGATATTTTCAGGTTCTCTGTTTAGTTAATCAACACGGCGTGTGTGTTTTTCATAGTGATGCTTCTATTAATTGTCGGATACCACGAGAATGAACGTTCTATAGTCATTGCTATGAGGATGACCAGAGCAGTAATTTGAGCTAAATGCTTACAAACCAAATCACCATCCCACAACCAACACTGGATAAGCCCTTATTAATACGTGCGTGTGCTAAATGTTGTAAAATTCACTTAAACACAAATCCAGAGTTGTGTTTATGGTGCCATTTATGTGAACGCGTCCCACAGCGAGTGGCTAGGAGGCGGGGTTAAAGGAAACTCTATAGATTTACACATGCATGTGTTTAGAAGACATACTTTTTTAAGCTCATCTTTGATTAGCACGTTATGTCAAGTAGTGAATGTGTTCTTTGCCTCGCTATGCTGCACCGAGCCCTAACTGGCTTAGTACTGCCCTCTGTGGAGTATTGGACCCTCACACAGTCAGATGTACATCGTTTTCTTGACAAGTACGAAAAGTATTTATCAGTTTAAGTCAATTTGTGCATCGTTAAAAATAACTGAACATAGTGATAACTTGCTTCCTTGTAGCTGGTTGAGTTGAAGCCGTTTTTCCTTTCCAGAGAGCACAGGAACCGGAGGAGAAAAGAGAGCCGCCACAGCGCAGCCTGAGCTTGACGTGAGCGCGAGCGGAGCCAACGGAGTGTTGAGGATCCCGCTCTTCTCACAGCGCACGGCATTGAGACTGACATTTTATATTTTCCATTGCATTAAATCTCAAATTCACTTTGAACAGTTTGAAATCTTAAATTCCTCCTTGGCAGGGCATTACATCTCCCACCAAAAATAAATAAATCAGGCAGCAGCAATCATTTTACCCCATGCCGTCTTGATCTGTCAATCATCCCCAGTGATCTGAAGACGCGCGAGTGGAGTCGAATCAAAATGAGGGGAAATAGGATAAAATGTACATCAGTTATTCATCACAAACTAGTTCAACCAAAAGTCATATTTTCTCCCCTTTTCTTCCTCGTAGCTAAGAGCAAATACTGACACATGTACTTCAAGGCTCCCCACTGCATTTTCAAAGAAGGGATCTGGCTTTATAAAAAATTCATAAGGTCATATTAATTAGAGACTGGGTCTTTTTTTTTGTCTTTCATGAGAGCGATGAAGAAAAAAGAGAAGAAAAAAAAGGAAAATAAATCAGGCCCGGAGGATAGTTTTGATTCGGCTGGCTTCAAAATGAATGGAGAAGGTGAAAGGCAGAAGGCTAACACACGTGCTTTGTTCTGAGGCCGGACTCTTTGTTCATCAAACCCGCCGCTAATTTGTTCACCCGCCCCCACCTTAGACACACACGCCCCCCCCCCCACACACACCTCAGCCATATTTCTCTTTTATTGTATATTCTTTTTTTAGTTGAGTGGCGCTGATTTGAAATGCTAATTAAACACATTTTTTATGTATTCACTTGTCTCATCAAGGCAGGCTCGTGTATCAAAGTGTCCAAAGTTGTATTGATGTTGGATATCAAAGAGGTGATTACTTCGTAATATCCAGAGTTTTTTTGTGCCGTTAATTGTCCTGGTCCTGGTCCTAAAAGCCTTTCCAGAGTGATGACGCATGCAGCAGACATGTGGAACTGTTTTTTTCTCTTTTCTCGTTCTCCTGAACACAGGGACAGCAGCTGCTGATAAGCCGATAATCCATCTGCCTCCTCATCCCAGATTGTTGTATCCGTTTTTTAAATTCCAGTTTTGTCTTTCCGTGTTCAAATGTAACGTGCGCACATTAGTGCAGAGTTCCCTCGCTAATGTACGAGCGAGGCTGGCAAACAAACAAGCAAACAAACATATGCTTTCGTCACCACACGCACACGCACACACACACACACACACAGATATGTACACCCTGTCAGCAGGTGAAGACGTGTGTACATGTGAAGTGCGTGGATCCACAAATAAAACAAAAGATGCTCCATAAAATACATGAAAGGAAATAATTCATTAAAAGCCTACTTTACATCCCCCCCTCTGGCCCCCCTCCCTCATTCCCCACCATTTCCCACTAATAAAAAAAAATAAGAATAGCTGCATTTCTATTTTAAACGGCAGTGAGAATAATAACGCTGATGGTAAAATACTCCTAGCGCCGCATTCTTGAAATCAAACGGCACCAGGATGAGGGGGGAAGAGAGGAACAATGAGCCATCAGAGGATCCTCTCTTTTATTTTCCTTTTTTAATTTGTGTGCATCCTGCATTTGCGACGGTGGCAATGATTCCTCCTCTCTCTCTCTTCTTCTTCCCCCCCCCCACACACACACACCCCTTTCCCTCTGTGTGTCTGATGTAGCTAATGCCATTAACTCTCCCTGCCACTTTCCAGGTCACTAATTCCTCAGCTCTGAGTTCATTGTGCCCAGACCGCGGTGCTGTCTCCATAACGAGGTTATTTCTGGGTTATTACCTTCCTCCATGCTACGGCACCTGATGGGAGGCGAACATTGATATAAATCAAAAACAGTCTGCAATGAAAATTGAAGTATTTGCTAATTTCTGCCCTCCTCTTTCCCTCTAAATCTGCATGTTCAGAATACAAATAAATTACACCTTGTATTAGCATTTATACTCTATGGGTACCTTATCTGGGTCAAAGACATCTGAAAATGAACCTTTGCAATATAAACACATGGTTTGAGCTTTATGGGCAGACCTTAAAGCTCGGGCAGGTCATGAATGTTTTTTGTTTTATTTGTTTAAATTCCCGTTTACAGCCTGAGTCCCCTGACAGCGGTCAATGAACCAAATACTCTGACGAAACAAATACAAAGCATCCGGTATCTGTGGCTGCACCAAGACTGGAACAAGTCCGTCCCACCTGCCTGTATCTATACTCTATACTATCTATACTCCGCCCATGCATTCATTGGGCCTCACCAGAGTGTGAGTACCAACAATACCCATGTTCATTGTTTATGTTTGTAGTGATGATTTCCAGGGTGAGGCCTGATGTCAGGCTGTCAGAGTTGCCGAATTGCATTTTAAAGCATTACTAACACCAGTTACGTAACAACGACTGTTATTTTATGTGACACATATACTTATTTTAACTCAAGCCACAATATTGATCCAAGGCCTTATCAAGTAAATCTCACTTTGGGAGTTTATTTTGAAAAGCCACAGTAGTCACTGTTGGAAGCGTAGGGCCACTGACCAAGCGAGAACATGTTGCCCTGTATCACCTCTGGTAGGCTCTCAGGCATACATCAGCAGGCACGCTGTGAGTGAGGAGGGTTTGCAAAAGAACATGTGGCATTTCTCTTTCTTTTTTTTCATTTGCCCTTGCAGTCCCATTTTCAATTATCCTGTTGGGAGGGGGGAGGCGCGGTAAAGGCAGAGTGGGATTCCCAGACAATCCCATTTCCAGGAGGGAGGCGAGGTGTGAATGTGAGTGCACCGTCGCGAGAGAAAGGGACTGGCATTTGACTCTGCTGAATAAGCCCAAGGTGTGCAGTCTGCCAGGTGAGAGAGGTTACGGAGGGAAGAGGGGGAAATAAAAGGAGAGGTGCCGTGTACTGTGCGGTGTGTGGGTGTTAATGAGGGACGGGAGTTGTTCCGTGAAAAAGCAGCAGGTTTGGGAAGAGAGAGAGAGAAAGAGAGAGAGAGAGAGATCTGGGTTTCAGCCGTGCTCATTATGGTCCGTCTCATTGAGGGGTGAAATGAGGCTTGCAGACGCCGCTGTGGAGAAGGTAACGTCCTTGTCCAAGTGAATTATGACGGAAAAAGCAAAAGGAAAAAAGAAAGAAAGCTTCTTCAACTCCATTAACAATGCTCAAGCACTCTTCAATGTTCCTTTGAATGGCGTCCAAATGTCACCGGAAAGGATAAGGCAACATTAAGGGGAAATGCTTTTTTCTTTCTTTCACCCTCCAGCCGACACTGTGCATGTCCTATTGAGAAGGGAAACGTCTTCAAATGCAGTGTTTGTGGCTTTTTATGGAGGATATTTTACCGTTTTGATGTGATCTTATCCGCCACTACGTGCAGTTGAAAGGGAGGGTCACACTAAACAGGACACCCAGTCCCAGTACCCGGAATCATACGACGTCTTTACATCCACGCCAGAGACCGCTGCTCCTGTTATTTGGGCTTTTTCTCACTTTGCGGTGGAACCAAGACATGTGACAGATGTGGCAGCATGTCTGCAGTAGATGAGGTGGTATTCACAACAGGTGGAGGAAAATCCATCTTCTGCAAAGCTATGGACTGGAGACATCGCAGTTTATTGTATTGTGCAACATAACTGTGGCAGCGGGGGGTGTTTAGGCTCGGCTGCAGAGTGGGTGGAGCTGGGGTGTGGTTCAGGGAACGGTTACACACTTGTCACAATAACTAACCCTAAAGTGTCAGTTTTGGACGTTTCAGGCGACGGCGTGTCGGTTTTTGGTTGTTACATGTGTGGTGTGCATACTTCTGAGCTTTACTTAACACAACCAAAATGCCTGGTTAGGTTTCGTAAAACAATTGTGGTTTGGTGGTTTAAAATAAGTACATGTGTTACATAATTGGCAATTGCGAAGTCCATTGGTTTGTCTTGATTTCACACAAGACAGGAAAACCACGAATACTTTAAATCTGTAAATTTCTAAACCACAAATATGTTTAATTAGTTGTAATATCAGCCTTGTCTCACGCTTACAGAATCGCAGGGGGAAAAAAAATGTCTGGGATGAAAAAGGAGAGACCCTTGGGAAATGTTCTTTTCTACCTTTTGTGAGTGAGAGCAGAGTGTTGTGATCAAAGTTTATACCGTATAATCCAACACGTTGTTTTTCAGTGCACAACTGCACACCTACGCATGCGAGAAAACAAGCGGCAGATGGGCCGTGTCACAGCCCGGCTCTACAACTGAGACAAACTGGAGACACGCGGTTATATTTAACAAAAAACGTGAAAATGAATCGGGGGGGAATTGGATGAGAGGAATCTGTAGCAGTCGTGGAGGGAGCGAATGTGTGAAAAAAAATGCAGCATGTGTCAAAACAAGGAAATCAAAAACAAAAGGCATGAACACAGGTATAGGAGGGGTGGAGCCTAGAAAATGACTTCTGCTGCTCAAGCTCTCACGCATGGGGCACAGCATGCCAATCAGGTCTGCAGCCCTGGAGAAAGAAAGCACAGAGACAGACAGAAGAGGACCCAAACAGGTGGGTGTGGGGAGGGGGAGGGGCGAGGGGGGCCTTTCACAACTGGCAGAAGCTCAGTGGAGACTTGGGAACCTGGCAGCTGGAGAGAGACAGTTCAACTCGTGAGCAGGCCACCAAATCCCCAACCGCTCAGGGCGCCGTACATCTCTCCATACATGAATTCACTTGTGTAGGTTTCCGATCGTGAGTGTGTGCAAATCGGAGAGTGAAATAAAATTAATTTCCCAGAGGGATTATTAAAGTGCGCCGTCTTCCCTCTATGTTTTTGTGCACATACATATTTGTTTGACCCCTCGACAAGTGTAATGGTTACAGGTACTGGAACCCAAAAGCACGACAAACACAGGAATGCAGGAGGAGGCTTTACTTAATCTTTCAGGCAGGGTCAAAACCAGGTGGTCCGTCAAACAGGGCAACAAATCCAAAAGGGGCAGGCAAAAATCTCAAGTCGGGTGAACAGGCAAACAGGGTCATAACAGGTAGATCAGAACTAGTTCTAGGAATTCGCTGGAAAGTTTGGCGGTGACAATCAGACAGAGGACAAGTGGAAGTGAGGGAGCTAAATAGTGAGGGACTAATGAGGGGATGGGCTGCAGGTGAGAAGGGCGTGAGGACCAGGTGAAGGGAATGAGACTAACGAGGTGAGGATGACAGGATCTGGAATGACAGGAGAGTTAATTAAACATGTAAGCAGGATGAACTTAACTAGGAAGGTGGGGAATTCGTGACAAGTGTGAGATGCTCGTGCCTTTGAGTGCGCATTCCTGCACGTACACAGGCCGCACTTGCAACATTTTTGGTATTAGCGATGCACAAACTGGGCTTTAGGTAGAGAGGAGGAGACAGTTAGTTTGTAAAGGTTTCAGACGGACCGACATGTGACTGTGCGCCATGCCGTGTGTTCTCGACATGCAACATGTACATACCTGTGTGTGTGTCCACACGGTAACGCCTACGTACCAATGCAGTGCATCCATGCTCTCCACCTCATGTGTTACCTATGTGTGTGTGTGTGTGTGTTTGCCACTTGGTGTGATTGAGAGCGGAGTGGCGCTGAGGTGGCAGCTGGCGAGGCTAATCCCTGAACGTGAGGGACGCGGCCCGGCCCCCGGTGTCATCCAGACCTGCCAGGCCTGACGGAGGTGCATTCAGCCCGGACGCTTAGTGTCACTCGTCCCCTGTCACTCAGTGCCGTAATCACCCCAATGACTGACAGACAGGCCTTTCCCTTTGATGGTGCAGGGGATTTAAAAAAAGGGAGAGCCAAAAAGCTGCGGCGATGATCCGCCACTGTGTGTGTGTGCATATGTGTGTGATGCCACCAGGAGGGCTGCACTTTTTCCATGAAGGGTGTAAGATGATGATTCTTATCCAGCTTAATGATGGAGGTGAAGATGGTGGTACCCAAGATGATGCTAATGATGATGGTGATGATTATCTTTGAAGCAAAGTGTACCAAAGATGTGTGATGCTTAAATAAAATAAATTAAAAAAGGGATCAGCGGGGCAACCACTCCGCTGAGGCAAAGCTAGAGGGACCAAAGGAGACAGTGAGACACAAAGCCACGGATTTACTGTGTGTGTGTCTCTGGGTGAGGGTGAAAGGAGAGTGTGTGTGAGAGTTTACCAGTGTCACACATTGGCACACGCTTCACATTTTGAAGCAGGGACATCTGGAATACACATGTAATCGCACGATTATGATAATGCACATCATGTGTCAACTTAGTTGATATTCTGCACGTGACAGGGATTCGTGTTCGAGTGGGTTGCCTTCAACGGCGAGGTTGGTAAAAAATAAAAAAAAGAATTACTGTCTGAAGCTTCCGACAGTTTAGATTCTTATTGACTCTCGGGATGCGGTAATGTTAGCGTGTGTATTGTGTATGTGGGGGGGGGGTGCAGTACTTGCTCCCATGGCTGCTGACACAAGGCTCTGCTCTCAACTGAACAACAGGTTTTTGCACTAACTATGATTTGCTGCAAAGTCATAACTCGGTCAAATTGCGAGGCGGACATAAAAAAAAACGCGGACTGCAGGAGTCGCAGCGATGTAGCGTTTTTTCTGACGTCCATTAATCTGCTTGGAAGTCCCATAAAAAAGGCACTCCTCATAATCACAGCTAATTCCCTAATTCCTCATAATCATCAAAAGTACATGTTTTCCTCCGGTGACGGGAAAGTAATCCTGGCGATTGGGGTCCGTGTTTGCGGCGCTTAACAAACGGCGAGCAGCTCCAGCTTCAGACCGCTGGTTTATCACTTTGTAAAGCCGAGCGGCCTCCAGGGTTCCTTTGAGCCAGAGGCAGAGCGGGTCTCACTCTCCACGTGTTAAAGAATATAGCGCTCCATCAAAAACACATAACTAAAAATAAAAATAATCTACAGAAAAAAATCAACTGTCCCTCTACTTCTTCGGGCTTGTTTCATCATCACGGTTGCTCTAACTGCCACCTGGTCTTACACATGGTCACCAAATAAACATTTGAATAATCAACATGTTTACAAAAACTTTATTTCATTGTCATTGTGTTTTAATAGTTTGTGGTGCTTTTGCCATTTTAAACCGCATTCTCAGTTAACAGGCAACACACCTGCTTAGTTATGTAGAGATTATAGTTTGGGATAAATTAAGTACATTATTTGATTTCACACTCAACCCAAACCCAAGTCTCCTGTGTGTTTGACCAATCCACCCACCCCAAGATGGACTTTTGTTTAAATGTAATGCATCAAATACAAACAATCTGGGAGATAATATGTTACTTGAAACATAATTTTGAGTACATCCATTGTTCCAGAGTTCTTGGCAGTATTTATTTTGAATAGCTTCTTGTAATCATCTCTTTCTGCTCTCTATTTCTTTACTGCACTAACTGAGCCGTACATCCACTCATTACCATCAGGTCAGCTGATTCGCTACCACTTTGGCAAACTCCATTTTCCTCGCAACCACATGTTGCATCTTCTATTAAAACACATGAGACAAGACGTTGTATTTTTTAAAGAGGCAGACGGCCCACAGTTTGGAGTTACAGCATTACTGACCATCAACAGCTGGTTTAGGCTCAGGTACTGCAGACAGGCCCCCAGATGTCTTCCTCACCGTAAAGCACATGCCCTTCAACGCGCTTGGAGCATCTCATCGCTACAAAATGAACTGTTGATGTTTGTGTGAGTATACTCCAGCATTGCTGAGCGATTCAACTATCTCATGGCAACTGTATGTAACACCCTGTTTTGTTTCTGCTGTGTTCCGTGTCTCCTATGTCTCCTCTGTGTCTTCTGTCTTAATTGTTTAATTCCCTGCACCTGCCCTCAGCCACTCTTGTCTCGTTACTGTCTGATGTCGTACACCTGTTTCCCCCCCTATATATTGTGTCAGTCTTTCCCTTGTCTGCGGTCGGATTGTCGTCTATGGTTCTGTGTCCTTTTCCCGTCGTCCTGTCCGTGTTCCCGGTTCTGCCTGTTGACCCTGCCTGCCCCAAACCTGGTTCCTCTGCCTGCCCCTTTTGGACCTTGTTGTTTTGTAAACTGTTTTGCCTCATTAAAGAGTGCTTTTTTTGTTATTTTTATTGTGTCCAGTCTGTCACTCTGCGCCTGAGCCTCACCCCGTCACAAGAACCTGACACTATATTGACATTTTAAATATGAATGTATGGTCTGCATTGCTGGTTTCAATACAGCATGATAGTAAACTATGGTTACAATTTGAGTCAAATAAGTTACAAAAAGCAGATTATGCTTCAGGGCGGGGCTACTTTGTGATACACTGGTTGCTGCCGCCACCTGAGCCGAAAACGACGGCTGTACCTCAACGCCCATTCCGTCCAAATATGGTCAATATGATTTTCAAAAAGCCAAGATGGCGACTGCCGTAATCCAAGATGGCGACGACTAGAACGCCGATCTCGATGCTTCAAAGCGACAGTCCAGAAACCAACGGGTGACATCACCATGTCCACTTCTCATATCGGTGGTCGAGAGTGAAGTATTGTATGGACGCTTCTGGAGAAAGCAACACTGGATGCCCCGTCTTTTGAACGGGTTCTGCACTTAACATAATGGTTCCTCCACATTCCTGTTGGGCATCGCTGTTGTCCCCTGAGCCTATGAGGTGACCATGCCATAGGCCTGGAAAGAGAGGAAGTGAATACCAGACACCAGTTCAATGATAAGTGTTTATTGCAGTCGAGCCCCAGACACAGAAGCATCTCTTTGTCTGTCTGTGTGTCACATCGTCCCAAGCAGTAATGGCTTAAAGAAAGACTCATTCTGTCGGGTGGACTTCTAAATTAAAATATGTTTTCACCATGTTTTCAATCACAGCCCGAACCAGACAATTAATGGTCCCTTAATCCCTGGACCAGTGTTCACGTCACCGGCTTAGACAATGAGACCAATAAAAACCTACAAAATAAATTATCGGTTGTTTTGCTTTGACCGAATTCACCTCGTTTTTCTTCTTCTCCTGTCTTACCCTGTCTCTCCTCTATTTCCAATCTTGAACTCGTGAGTTTTCTCTGATAGTGATCCTGTTAAATTAAGTGCCGGAGCTTTAGCCAGTGCCCTCTCACCGTCACTCCTTTAATTTAGTCATTATAATTAACCATTAACTGGTGTCAGTTTCTGGGCCACTAACAGGCCCACTCAGTTCTGCTTGTCTGCATTATCACAGTTTGGGGGAGAAAGTAAATTATAATAAAGGACTATATAGTCCAATTACTGATAAAAGCAGCCAAGTGCGCTCCTTGTAATTAGGTGCCACCATCCCTCCCTCCTCCTCTCTTGCACTTTCTCCCTCCCTTCCTGGGAGTGACACGTCGGAAGGGAATATATGCATAATAGCTATTTTTATTACTGTTAACCTCTTACTCATATTCTTAACCCAGTGACTTTCAATCATGGAGACAAGGGGATGCCACAGTGAGACCTTATCTCGCAAGCAATTATTTTATGTACTCCACATGCCTGTGAAACAAAGTCAACCGATAGAGGTGGGAGTGTCGAGAGAGAGAAACCGGGGAAGGAAAGGAGCCGAGCGTCGGAGAGAAGCGAAGAGCACAGGGAGGCCAGAGAGGAGTGAGGGATTGTGGGAGAGCGAGCGGGAAAACAGGCAGCAGCGTATCCTTCTATTCCCACTCTAATGGGATGGAGCGGAGCTGTCTCTCGTAGCTGCGTCGTGTAGTTCCCCACCAGAGCACTTACAAGTCAGGGCTGGTAATTAAACTGTACGATCAGCCCCGCTCCCTTCCTCTCTTATCCTCTTCTCTTTTGCAGTCCGCCCCGCCCGTTCTCCCTCTCCCTCTCTTGGCAGGTGAGACAACATGCTTTGGAGGAGCGTGAATTAGGAGGAGCGATGGGTAGAGACGAAGAAAAGGAAGACCAAATTAAGGCTGCTGGAATGAGGGCGCTTTTTAGAGGTGGGGCTTTCGAATGCAGCGTTAATTCAAAAGACTGGACACAAGGTTTCTTTTATTTATATACATGAGTGAACTGAGAGGAGAAGTTACTTCCACTCAAGTTGAACTCTGATTAAACATAAGGCCTGTTAAGGCAAAGCCATTCAACCGCCAGTAAGGACACACATTGGGTCAGATTTACAGGGCCCGTTGGCTCTTTCTTTGCAGGCGGAGAATTTATTCTCTGGCAGCTGTCCCCAATCTGGCCTCGGCTGCTGGCTGGTTGCCAATCAGTCAGCTGCTCTGACTGATTGGCAATCAGTCAGCAGCCCATGCTGCTTGTATATGAGGGCAGCAGAGCTGGAGGGAGAGAGAAAAGTGAGCAGAGGCGCAGGTTTTGCGGTCTGCTGTGCGTTGTGTGTGTGAATGAAATATGTCGTTCAACGAAACCTCTTGGTGCCTGGCTGATCCTTGGAGCCTTTGGGGGAAACCCACGGGTAGTGGCCCAGAAGCTGCTACATTCTGATTCAGAAGTATGAGCATAAAGTCCCTCTTACTTTTGTTACTAGATACTATTTGATCTTATTTGTGTTAGTACCCAGTGCATTCTGGGATTCACGAATGTTTTCTTATTTTTACAAGTGCTCTTACCAACATAAGAAAAGAACAGATTGTTTTAATCATCCAGAAATAGTTTGTCCAACGCAGTTATTTTTAAATTTTTTAAATTGGAGAACACATAAACAAGGCATACATGTCATATAATCAAGTTGTATAGGTTTGAGATTAATGATAGTGATGGGACTATTTAACTTGTGGGATTAATATATACTATTGGGGATCCAATTAAGACTAAAAACAAATGATGGATGACATTGCACTTTTTATTTCGAGTGAATTTCAAAATACGTCAATTTTGTTTACGCTAAAGTTCTTCTTCTCACAACCTTTGCTATCTCCCCAATTCTTGGGCAAGTGAATTGTTTTGCGGCACAGCAGCTGAATGCATGAAGTGTTTCGTTTCGGGGGCTTCGTCTACGCCAATAACAAACAAGTAGCCACACACCTCACATGGGATAAATAACTCGGCACACCTGGTGAGAGCAGATTCAGCTGGTTAACAACATTTGGAGCATGATGAGTTGACTTTATTTTTTTTACTTGATGAATTAAGAGAAAAAAATGAGGGAATGTTGCTGTATGAGGTCCATTCTGCCGTAAAGACAGGCGCAGCAGGCTGGAGTTACAGTTTGCGTGTTCTTTTGTGTGTTTACAAGATGCAAGAGAGGATTAGCCAGATAATCAATGGAGACATGGGAAAACTCTCAGAAAAAGGTGATAGCCACCCTTGTCACGACCCTTTCTTTCTTTCTTTCTTTCTGGTGTGTCGTGTCCGACACCAGGTATCGCTGTCCCAAAGAGTTTGGAGCTCCATTCATGAAGTTGACATTTTAAATATTATAATAAATAACAGAAACACTGCTTGCAAAAGTCCAACTCCTCTCTCTTTCAGACACAAACACACACACACACACACACACACAAACACAAAGAGTGAGTCATTCCTCGTCTCTCAATACAAAAGTCAAAATGTATTGGAAAAAGATCTGTGTCATCATCAGTGTTGGGAGTAACGCGTTTTTTACTGTAATTCCACTACTTTTAGCGGTAACGAGCGTGTAACGAAGTATTTTTTAAATCAACTAACGCAGTTACAGTTACTGAAATTTAAATGAGTTCGTTACTCGCGTTACTCTCTTTTGTGAAAAAATGAACACTTGAAGACAAGCTAGGCTACTTTAGCTGCTTCTGATCTGACATCGCAGGACCTTGGTGGCGCAATGATATTGTAACGTCTCGGACGTTATGGACTGATGACACGGAGACGGGACGACGTTATTATTCCTCCCTTTATTGGGCATTCACCAACACAGACAGCGTGCTCCTCTCAGCTCAGCAGCTCGAACATCAACAACAACGGTACCCGTCAACCACCCGTAACTTCCGTTTTCCGACAGGTTAACCCCGCCTCCCCTCTACTCCGCCAATCACAGGCACGCCTCCCCTCTCCTCCGCCAATCACAGGCACGCCCCCTCGACCAGCACGCACGGTGCCACACTGTGATTGACAGCCACTTCCAGTGTTGCCAGGTCCGCGGTTTTTGCCGCTGGTTGAATTTTGTGTCCGCTGGTTCGGGTAGACCTATTTTACATGCAAATTACATGAATATCTTTAAATAAAAATCCATATTTTAAATGAAATAATTTATTTATACCCAAATCCTATCAAACTGACTCCAGATCAGCACGTACACGCCTCACTAGCACCCCCCCCCCCCCCCCCTCAATTATATGCAGCACCTCAAGGCACCTTTGTTTTCTCTTTTAATTAGTGTTAATACTGTAGGCCAATCACTTTTATTTCATTGGGCCTAATGTGGTTTAAAAAAACACTGTTAAATCACTGAGACAGTTATTTTGTATTAAGTTAACTAAAAAATGGACTTTTGTACTCCTGCTTGATTTGAAGGCCTGTTGCCCTGTTGATTGCAATAAATAGGTCTACAACATATGTTTATTGTGTTTGACTGTTCAGTACTGTTCATGACATTAAAAAAGCAGACATAAAAGTAACTTAAAAGTTACTTTCCCGAGTAACTAATTACTTTTGATATACAGTAACTAGTAAAGTAATTCAATTACTTTAAAAAGAAGTAACTAGTAACTATAACTAATTACTAATTTTCAGTAACTTGCCCAACACTGGTCATCATTAACAAAATTCTCAACTATGTTTTTATCCAACGAAGTATTCTGTGCGCTGGTGATCAGCCTTTCAAAAACAACTTTCACTGTGGTCAAAACACTGTTTGCTTTATGTCACACAAAGGAAGGCACGCACATGAATTTACACTTAAATGACCACAATCACATTAACTTCTATTTTTTCCCTTGTTTTTGGTGGTAGTGAGATCATACACTGTAAAATGTAATAAGTTAACTTTACTTGAAAAAGGTGAGGAAACCGATTGCCTCACATTTTCTAAGTAAAGTAGCTCAATAATTTTAAGTTCTTAAAACTAAAAATAAATGAGTTTCGGCAACTGATGTAATTGGAGTAAACATAAGTTAAGTCAACTCATAATATGTCAGTTCAGACAACTTAAATGATACGAGTGACGGTAACTTAAAATCTTTAATCATGTAATAAGTTGACTTTACTTGAAAAAGGTGAGGAAACCGATTGCCTCAAAATTTCTAAGTAAAGTAGCTCAATAATTTTAAGTTCTTAAAGCTAAAAGAAACTAAGTTTAGGCAACTCATGTAATTGCAGTAAACATCAGTATAGTTAACTTAACAATTATTAGTTAGGTTAACTTCAAAAAGACAACTTAAAAGATCCAAGTTATATTAAGTAAACAGTACTAATAAGAACTAGTTAACTTTAATAGTCAATGAGATCCCATTACTTAGAAATAGTGAGGAAACCGATTGCCTTAAAATGATCAAGTAAGCTGAACTAAAAACTGTAAGTTGTTGAAACAAAAGAAGGAGAACAGTTACAATGGAAGACAACGTTTATTTAGAAGAAAAACACATGTTTTAAAACTCAAACAACGTGCTTAAAACGCTGAACATGTTGCCAGATTAGGTTTTGTAACGCAGAAATATGATGAACACAGCATTTTCGGCATTTGCTAAATTTAACTGCAGAAAAACAACAAAAACAGACATTTTCTATAAAAGAGTTCTATTGGAGATAGAAGGGTGAAGTTCTCGGGCCTGACTGCACATCATGAACACAGTCCCTTACGGCATCAGTAGATTTTTGAGTGATTGTATTTTAGGGTTTTTGGTCCAAGTCAGAAGCACTCTATGAATAAATTCAGAAGGTGTTCCTCACTCGTTGAGGATACTCCAAATTCAGGGGTAAATAAGTCCGAAGAGTAGCCACACGGCACGGGAAGATTATCACGGTCACCCATCACGACTGTTCCTCCCAAAACGATGGCAGTAGTTGTAGACTCCAGGTCCAGCGAGTGAGGAGGCCACAATGTCTTCAGCACCGTCAGGGTCCCAATGGAGGTGTGGGACACGTCCAGAAGGTCATCAGAGTCCTAATAACAAGAGCAGCATAAAAAACACAATTACATGTCAAATTTCACGTTGCATTTCTATGGTAGAACACACAATGGTTACTTGGATTCTGATATTATTAGATAATCAAGTGAAAGATGCACAGGAGTGAGTGCGATGATTAATTCATTGATCATGTGATTCACTGAATGATTGCAAAAGCTAATAATAAAGAATATGAATTATCATATTTACAAATAGGGATATTTGAATGGAACAACAATAATAGAGCAAATGTAAAAAAACAGAACGTAGAAGGGCCTGAGAACAGGTCGATGCAGTTGCATCACAACAAACCCCGATCAGGACCCTTTGGTGGCATCTGCTGTGTTTCCATAGGGTCAAGTCGAAGCTTCATGCCATCCTAAACTCACACCTTCAATAAAGAAAGACCAACGTTTAATACGTGGGCAACCAACCATATTCGTGGTAAACATCCACATTTCTTTGTCACTGCTGCTTCTGGGAAATGTGCTCCTACCACAGGAGGCTGAACAGGTACCTACCATCTTCAGCCGTCACACCTGCATCATATTGGCTGCTCCTGAACCTCCTGTGGCAGGAGAGCGAGCGTATTGCCCAAAAGCAACAAAGAAATAGCGATAATGTTACAAGTGAAAACCCATTTTTGGTAACAGGAGATATTAGTAGAACCCCTCTACCATCATGCAGACATGTGAAGGTGTACAGATGCCCATTTAGGTGTGATATGATTTGTAATTTTTTATTTTGAAGGCCTTTGGGTTTTGAATGGCGCGACTAGAGAGTTGCAACTGGACCCGACTGGAAAGACGGGAGATCCCACTAAAAGGGCCCCAATCAGGGATAAGTGAATCAAAAAGTATAGAAGCACTGATTGGAAGAGAAGTATATTGGGCATCCTGTGGTGTGGAATTAAATAATTTTGACTAAAGTCTACTTACAAATTCTTGAAGAAGTCTGCGTTGTCATCTCCAAGGATGACGGGAGAGCCAGGGAGGACTGCTGTTCACCTCCCAGTCACATCTGTACTCTAAAAAAATATTTTAAACACACACAATTCACAAGTGTTAAAGGACAATCATTTGACAGCTCTGCATGCAATGCTGTGACAATACTTTATTAACCACATAAAGAAAAATGACTGCTTGAGAAACTTACCCCAGGTGTGACTTGTTGCAGATATTCAATTTTCTGTCCGACACTTTCCCCCTCTGGGTTTTGAACTTCTCCAGGAAGCGAGGAGTGTATTTGTCGAGATCTTTGAAGAACTCTGATTGCAACTCAGATTTTTGCTTGATAAGTGACAGAATTCAGCCAGAATCTAACAGAAAGAGAAATAAATTAAGATTTAGTCATATTAGACCTACAGTACACACATTACAACATGATACATCACACTGGGCAGAAAACTAGTGGCTTCTAGATTGAACAGATTACATCAGCTCCCCTCATCAGCCCTTCATGGTCGTCACAGGAGACACTCTGTGTGAAGACATGGACTCAATCTGGCAACGCTTCCATGTGTTATGCAGTAGTGTGTAGAAGAAAATAAGCAATACTTACAATTCATTGCCAGGTTTTTCAAAGCCTACAAAAGAAACAACAAAAGCAATTAGTCAAACTGCAAATAACTCCTCGTCAAAATGCATTTTTACGGCTAAAAAGCCATCAGTTTAATGGAAGATTTCACAGACAAATATGATTAGAAATGCTTATCCTAGATATAGATAGATAGATAGATAGATTGAAGTCATAAATAGTCTGTAGGGAGGTTGGCAGGGAGCTTAGTTTCAAACTTGCTATTGGTTAGAATGGATGTCATTTCCAGTAAATATCACAAAATAGGAAATGATGTATAAGTAAAAAATTAAAAAACGTTGTACCACATTCGCTGTGGCCGAGAAGTTCTCCATCATACGGTTGTGGTTGAATTATTCCTCGTTACATTCAACCTAACATTGCATTCACTCTTAACTCAGTGACAGTAGCGTTGTGTGACTCCCGTAGTGCTGCGTTAATGCACACGAGTGAGACAGCCACGACGATGTCCGCCATTAACATTGTGACTCGTTTGTTTTGAACTTTTGACGGTCTAGCTAGCTTACATTAAACGCTTCGTAAAGTTAAGATTCAACTACGAATATACATATGAACAATATGGCGAAGATACGACGATGTTTACTAAGGACATGAACGGCAAAACGTTATTGAGACGCTGAAACTTACCTGAAAGTAACTCGCACAGTGCACTGCCTTCTCGCTGCCGCCAATCTGTCTCGGCCAAAGAACGTCTTCAGTGGTCGACTGCGCATGCGTATTCGAGCCGAGTGCTGCCGAGTGCGCCCGAGTTTCTTCCGAGTCCGCCTCACTCATTTTTTTAAAGTAAAGCTTACTTGAGATAATAAGTTTAATAACTTTACTCACCAAAAAGTGTTCTTTACTAAGTTTCTTAAAGTAAGGTCAACAAAGTAAGCAGAAATGAGTAAAGCTCACTAATTTTTTTAAGTAAACTTTACTATTACATTTTACAGTGTAAAATATGAATCATTGAAAAACTTCAATGGAAACTTCCAAAGTAGATAAAACCAGTATGGTGCTTACAGAACATTGAGCTACTTATTCAGTCTCTCTTTGAACTTTTGGTGATTTTTGGAACAGTGGAAAGAAACCCAACACAAGACCATTTTGATCAGTTTGTTGTGTTTCTTTTGAGTTTGAAATGTGTTTTGATAGTTAGAGAGATGAAATGACAGTTGGAAAAGTGGAACATATAACCTGCATGCTTTAGATAATATATTCACATCAACACATCAGCAGTGCGCTTAAAGAAGGGGAGAAAACTATCAAGACAGACGAAGACAAGATGTTGGTGGTAAAGAGGTTAAGGAGCCGCCGATCAGACCACCTCCACCTGCTGGATGGGCTCAGCCCAGCAGCTGCGTAACGGCGTGTGACTAAATCTGCTGCTGAATACCTGCAGATCGACAACCAATAAAACCTGCTGTGCACGTGTGCCTCCTAAAGCCGCTCCGTCCGTGTTGCATGTTGGGAAACTTGAACTCCAAGGCAGCACAGCATTCATTTGGGTTTGTCTCTCTTCCCCTGCGCTGAACGTTTCAATTGTTATGGATACAAACATCTGTTTGCAATTATCTATAACATCCCAGACAGCACTTGACAGATGGCAAACATCAACATCAACACAAACAAGTATTGTTCATGTTCAGGAAAACGGCTTTGAAGACTGGTATTTAGCTTCGGATTGTTTCAAACGATGCAGATTTATGTCTTACCGGAGACACTTTGCGACTGGAAAATTCACATTGTGACCAGATCGCATCAATTCATGTCGGTTTAGCTTCATCATGTGCATGGGGGGGGATTTAGGGACCTGATTAGATTAACAAGTCACTGGCGCAAACGCGGTGCTCGTGTACGACTCGTCGTGGCCTTCGTCTCCGCTGTGTGTGCAGAGGCCCCGAGCTGAGGCGCATCTGTCCGGGCGGATGCGTCGGCGCTCTGCAGCGTTCTGCGAGGCATTGTTTTCTGGGACTTTGGTGGCGACAGACGATGGATTAAACAATGAATAAGTGATTTATTAGCTGCCGCTGTCACGCTGGTTAGATGGATTACTACAAGACACCTCTGACCCCACTTACCAGCCCTGTGTTTCACCGCAGAGGTGTGTGCGTTTGTGTGTGTGTGTGTAGGTGGCTGCGCTGGCCAGCTGTAATCTTGTGACAGGATGAGACTAGTTGATCAATTGCCTAATGAACACTGTATTTCATTGGGCCAATGAAGTGAGAGGTGCTCGCCAAGCCAGGGGTTGGCTCTCGGGGCCGAGGAGGGAAGCGGTTCCTCCTAAAAAAACAACAACACTTTCACCCTTTGTTAAACTGCGAGGAGAAAGACGTGCATTTCATGCTGTGTGATTCATTGTTTGTAATTTTGACTAATTGCATTATCATCTGAGATGATTGGTTTGGACAAAGAGAAAGCAAACTGAAATTGACATGGCTGCAGAAGGAAGAAGTCAAGCAGGGGATTAGAAATGCAAAAAATGTCACCCAACTAAACTCTTCCCACATATTTCTTCAATCAAATGATAATCGAAATGATTTACATTAGTCTTCAATATTTGTATTGTTTAATCTGCCTCCTTTTTTTGTCTTTTTCAGATGCTCTTGTTGATAGGATTACTTCTCTTGTATTGCCCGTCTCATCATTCATTAAAAAGAGAAAATGTAAGATTGTTTTGTTTAAAAAAACAATTGTCTCCGATTTTTGGCACTCCTTTTTCATTAGTTGTTCCAGCCGTGTCTTTATGAACATGTCACTTTGTGAATGTTTTGTGTGTCCAGCAATGTTAGCATCATTTAGTTTCCTGTGCAGCTGTCTTCCAGGTTCTCACAGAATCGTCCTTGTCCTAAAAAAATATAAAAAATAAAAGTCGGAAAAAGTTGTCCTTGTAAAAGTGGTCGACAAAATAACAGCAATGTCTGATGATCAAATGCAAACTGAACAGAAAGTCATGAAAGCCTCAAGCGCGTACAGTAGAGTTGAATTAACTCCTGATGCTATGGAAGAGACATTTAAAAGGAGCATTATAACTGAAATATTAAAGGTGATATTTGAACTATAGGTTTATTATCTTCATCCTCCAGGAATCTCAGGCAGAGTTTGTCCCTCCCTCGCATGTCTCCTTCCTGTCCCTGTGTTGTCTGCTCTTGCCGTGTGTGTGTGTGTGGTGTAGTTTTTCCTCCTTCCTGGCGTCTTGGAGCTTTCCATTTCATTTAACTATTCTTTATTTCTGTCATTTATATATTTATTTGATGTATTGCATTATAAATCATCCTTCTATCTGTTATATATATATATATATATATATTTTCAACTGTGTATATACATTTGTTTTCATTATTAGTTATATACTGTATATATACAGTATATAGACATTATACAGTTAATAACTAATAAAGTATGTATATATATATATATACGAATAAAGAATACATACAGTATATACATTATTTCTGTTTTATTAGTTGAAGGATTGATTGTCATATGTGAGGCAAAACTGTGTATTTGTTGTTTTGGGTTCCATAAATATAACTTGACTTCACCAGAGGGTGTTATCGTCATGTAGTCTACTCCTTGTGGTCTGTAAAAAAATGGTGACTATTTTTACTTAATTTTTTGAGTAATTTGCCATTGATTATATGCTGAACATGCATTATAGCACATTACTCTTTATATTCCTAATCACTTTCAATTACATTCATAATTTATTTTTTCAAAAGCCTATGGAATATGCAGTCGTTATTGTAATGATAATTGATTGTAATTATTTAAAAAAATATTTTCTTTCTGAAGTCATCAAGGAATCAATGTAGCATAAACATATGCAACTAGAAGACTTGTTTTATGCTTCCATACCTTACGTTGCATAACATCCGTTATGTGCCATCCATAACTGTAATAACAATATGCAGAAACAAAATAATACATGCTTCTAAACTAAAAAGCATTAAATGGTACCCTAGAATTGACCTCTTCTTCACAGCCACACACACACACACGCACACACACTTCATTCAGTTCCTTCCGCTTTGATGAGCTTTGGCAATAAAAAAAGGGGCACAAAAGGATAGGAGGGCTTTTCGTACCTTGATGGCTGCTGACTTTGTTATGAGACGTGTAATAAAAGAAAGTAATATGCTTTAAAAATTAAATAAGACTTTAATTGTCACCACCATGAAAACACACGCCTTTCCAAAGAGGTAATTAAATGTCCTCATCGCATTGGAGGGAATTAAAATAGGTTATTTTATGCGTTGCTTTATTTTTGATTGAATCTTGTCTTGGGTGGGTGAGACAGTGGAGTTATCCATTTTTCTCTTTTTTAGATGCCCTGGCGGATTGTTCAGTGATGGAAAATTCAAAGGACCAGAGAGAAAGAGAGGAGGTGGAGGAGGGTAGAGATGACAGAGACAAATGCCTCTGCATTGACAGCTGTCCCCCATTTTTCGCACAGACAGACATACAAATGAGGACCACAAATCAAACGAATCCCTCTCAGATTAATCCCCCCCACACACACACCTGGCTGGCACGGAGGGGCAGGAATCGGCAGGACTGTGGACTGATGGAAGCGGATGGATCTTTTGACTGATAAACTGTATCAAGACCAAACACTTCTGCATCAGATGTTAAAATAATCGACGCTCGCTCACGTGGGGAGGAGGAGTGCACGTTTGCTAAAAAGCAAATGCATTACTGCTCCATCAGGACATTTGAAATGATAGTCATCCAACGGTTAGCTCCGGACCCCTTTCCCCACTCACTGGTTAACGTTTGACATTTGAAAAATCGTCAGGTGATTCATGGTGTGAGAGCTATTGGGGTGAAATGCAGGATATACCACAGAGGAACTGAGGCGACGTGATATCTTCACAGTGCTAAGTACCACGCACAATGGAGTGGGCGACCGACATGTGTTCACTTTTTTCAATCTTTAACCGAAGACTTGCACTTCTAACTAAGTTCCTTGAGTTGCCGAAATGTAATCATGCAAGCATTATTCATGCTTAAGCTGCAACGAGTGGATCGGGAATCAAACAGAGACATACTCTGTGCCATTGGATAAATGCATTGAGACGCAGATTGGACTCAATTGAAAAAAGTTTATGGACAACTTTTCTCTCTTTATTTTCATGAATGGAACATTGAGACGGGACGGAGAGTAGTTGCAAGCGATGCGTAAATCCTTTTGCCTCTCGGTGCAGCCAGGATAACCAGATGGTAGATCATCGACGGGACAATTTGTAATGCATTCAGGGTGCAATATTCACATTCTGTCTTTTCACGTGCCATGCGTCATGCACTAAGGTCAATGTAAACTCATACACGTGTATATGCTGCATTTAGAGCTAGTGACATAGTATATGCAATTGGGGCTGGGTCAAACACACACAAGACTTTTACCCAGGAGACCATATTTAAGATTCCTGGTGAGTGATTCTCCTTCTTCCTCTCGCTCTCAAAACCTCGACCTCTCTCTACAATATCACATGAGGTCTGTTTAGTGTGCTGAGGTTACAGATGAGTGGTGTAATAGTGAGAAGCCAAACGGGGGAGCGTGGAATCAGCGGACACTAAGGAGGCCTGATGGGAATCGGATGCGAGAGTCAGTATCAGCTCCGTGGAGGATGAAGAGCAGCTACACTTCCCCCTGTGGCTCATTATTAATTTTTTGAAAGGTACCTATTTTTACAGTAAACAATAGTCATCTTTCATTAACTGGAAACACCGTGTCAGATTGTCTCACGGTTTGATTTCTCTGTTTGATTTTTCAGTATCACTTGATGGAGTGACCTACATTCCAAAGAGAATCGCATCAGACAGGTTTCAAACAGCCCGTGGTTTGGTCTATTTTGGTCACATTTCCAACAGCTTCAGATCAGTGACGCTTCAGAACCTCGAAGCTTCTCAGTAGTGAAGCTAATGATGATGATGTAATCTCTCTTGTATCATTTTATAATATTTATTTGGATACCAACAATGGCCATTTGATGATATGGCCAATTATATTCACTCAATTAAAAATCAAAGAGACGCAATTCTAGGAATGTTTTTTTTATCAAAAGGTAAACACCATTTGGTATTTTCATGAGTATGCTATAATAATTGTATAGATCAATGTGTCTCCAGCAACTACTTCAATTTCACCGTAACTATTATCCTGAAATAAAGCTGGTTTATAGGCAGGCTTTAACAATCAGATCTCTCAGAACTTTTTTTTCCTTATTGTGTTTTGGTGGGAAATTCTGCTTGAATTTTGCTCACAAGCTAAACATGTTCAAGTAAATGAAATGCTTTATTTATGTACTGCATGTTCGCTGTAAGGAGGAGGATTGTGAATGTGCAAAGAGCAGGACCTTGACAATGTGTGGTGGATGTAGGCAACCAAAGCCTAACATGGTTAAAGGTGAGGTGAGAGAAATGGTGTTTTGGTTACATTTTGAGAAAATTGTCCTGTCTTTTCTGTGTGTGTGTTTCATCTCTTCAGTAGAGTTCCACAGCCTTGGAAAAACCAGAGGCAAGAGGCAATGGGTTCTGTGCCTTGATTCTGAAACCCCAGTAGTCCAGAACAATGTCCCATTGGACCGAAAGCCTGTTATCCCAAAAACAAACGGACATTGTTTGGAAAGCCCATTCCTCCAAAAATATACACTCTGCCTTCAACAATGAGAACTATATGGCTGATTATAAGGATATATTTTGTTCCTGAATGTTCAAAGCATGACCCGCCCTACTCGGCCTCTGGTTGGCTTACCCCGATATCCTAAACTTACTGAATCTCACAGAACCAGCCAAACTATCGTAGCAAGAGGGTGTTATGTCACGCCTTCACCATAGCAGGAAAACTCACCAGGAGGGTCCGATGACGTCATTCCCCATATTTGGTTTTCAGTCCAATGGGGTGATTGACTGTTGGGGTGTTGGAGTAATGGCCTGGTAGCAGTGTTGGGCAAGTTACTGAAAATTAGTAATTAGTTACAGTTACTTCTTTTAAAAGTAATTTAATTACTTTACTAGTTACTGTATATCAAAAGTAATTAGTTACTAGGGAAAGTAACTTAAGTTACTTTTATGTCTGCTTTTTTAATGTAATGAACAGTACTGAACAGTCAAACACAATAAACATATGTTGTAGACCAATCAATCATCATTGCAATCAACAGGGCAACAGGCCTTCAAATCAAGCAGTAGTACAAAAGGTTAACAACATGTTTTCACAAAAATGCCTCATAAGGCAAAGCTAAATATAGATAAGAGATGAGATTCTCAACAAACGTTAAAATGGGCTAACAAGTCTCATCTCTCACCTCTGACCAGTAGCCACAACATTGCTAGCTCTCAAACCAGTTATTGTACCTCAAGAGGAGAAGCTTCTCAAACTTTTGATCTGAGAGCCTCTTCCTCTTTGGAGAGAGAATCAGGTTCCCAAGGCTAAAGAGTCTTTCCACTGGGGCACTGGATGGAGTGGCTGCATTATATTTAAGTGATACTTTCTTTATTATGGGAAACTGATTCAGAGCGTCCATCCCTGTGGCTCCTGATTTAAAGTAATCAGCGACTTCATTTTCAACAGAGACATCAGCATCCTCCTCAATCTCATCAAAGCTAAAGAATTCATCCTCTTTGGTAGATGGCCGGCGCTGTGTTGTTGGGGTTTCCCCTGGGTGCTCATCCTGCTCTGGGACATATTTTCTGCATTCTGCTACGAGACTTGCTTTTACAAGGTCCTTCCCCTCCTGGTCATGCAGCCAATGTAACTTACAACTCACCACTACATTTTTGTCTTTAATTTCGACGAGCGAAATGTAATGTCCATACTTCCAGGAGAGAAAGCTCATTCTATCCGCACTGTCGGCCATGATGTGGTGTAATGCTCATTGATTGATTCGATTGGTGTATATTGTAGCGACCCTGTGAAGTGGCTGTCAATCACAGTGTGGCACCGTGCATGCTGGTCGAGGGGGCGTGCCTGTGATTGGCGGAGTAGAGGGGAGGCGGGGTTAACCTGTCGGAAAACGGGAGTTAAGGTTGGTTGACGGGAACCGTTGTTGTTGACGTTCGAGCTGCTGAGCTGAGAGGAGCACGCTGTCTGTAACATGTAAATCCGCATCATGTAAACACACTGTGTTGGTGGATGCCCAATAAAGTGAGGATTAATAACGTCGTCCCGTCTCCGTGTCATCAGTGCCATAACGTCCGAGACGTTACAATATCATTGCGCCACCAAGGTCCTGCGATGTCGGATCAGAAGCAGCTAAAGTAGGCCTAGCTTGTCTTCTTGTCTGCAAGTGTTCATTTTTCACAAAAGAGAGTAACGCGAGTAACAAACTCATTTACATTTCAGTAATTGTAACTGCGTTAGTTGATTAAAAAAAATACTTCGTTACATGCTCGTTACCGCTAAAAGTAGTGGAATTACAGTAATGCGTTTCTTGTTGTAGTTGCAAAAAAAACAACACTGCCTAAAGAGATTTTTTCATACTTTTTTATTAATGTACGTTCTACTACAAACATTTGCCGCTTGAATATTATTTTTGTAATAATCATAATGAGGGAACATTTGTAATGAATGTAGCACCTGGAGCAAGAGTATTGTGTTTACGGATTATCTGAGGCACTTACAGTTTGTGATTAGGGTTGGAGGAAGATGGTGGTCTTGGTTGAATAAATTAAAAAATTGAAGCACAAGACAAGACGGGATCATCTAAGCAGCCAATTTGTTTGCTTCAAAATAGATTGTTGGCAAAAGCAATTAAGTAGCATATGAACATAATTAGCAAGAAACAGGTTTAACACGTTGCTTCAAAATCTCCCATCATTGATTCATTTGATAACCGGTGACCATGAAAGCCATAATTTATGATCCACATTATTGTTTTCTCATCAAACCATTCACATATCGGGAACATCCTCTTTTTGAGTATATTTTGTGAACGACGATGTCTTGTTAATTTAGTTCAACATTCTATTGCAGAAGTTTTGTCGAGATGCAGTCGTTTAAACCGGACACTCAACCGCAAAATACCTCAAATGAGTTCAAAAAGGCTCCTTTGCAGAAAATTGTCTCTCTTTTAATAGTTTACTCGTGTATTTGAACAACAATGTATGTTTTGTCATATTCTTTTTGTCTTCTATCATTTGCCTCACCCCCTCTAAAAGCAACAAAAGGGAGGGGAAATAAATAAATAAATGACAAAGCACTCTAGATTAGGCCTCCTCTCCGTAATGCTTGATGAATGCTGCTGTTGAACTGCAGAAAAAGCCTCATTACGAGACACTTATAGATTACCCAGGGTGTCACACGGGGGGATAGGTGGTGGGTGTGAAGGTTTGTCCGCGAAGAGGAGGAGAAACAATGAGACTAGATCCTGCTCCCCCCCCCCCTCCCCCCCTCCTCCTCGTGCTCTTCTCTCTCTCAAATGGATAATTCTGTGATGCTCGTGACAGCCCGTGGTTTAGATTTTGATTTATGTTCTTCTGAAGCTAAAATCAAAGAATCCATCTAGTGCTATTTTATGGCAGTTGGGATGATGAATGGGCCAGTCGCTGGGCCAAAGCAAGCTGCTGTGTCTTTGCCCCGGATTTTAATTGCCAAAGTAGCCAGTCATTGCTCAGGATTCAGGACGCAATGAGAGGAGGGAGAGGGCCAATACGCTCTCCGTCCCTCTCTCCTCTCTGTCCCACCGTCTCTCCGTCTCTCCGACTCTTTCCGTGTCACTCCTTCCCTCCTTTCACCCTTACAACGTTCTCTCCATCTCTCGAGCGATCCCCCCCCCCCCCCTCTCCAAAACGCTTGGGAGCTGGCTGCTTTGAGAGAATGTGTAATCTAGTTTACACTAACTCCCTGTTAAATCATTCATAACCTGGGCATAGGGATCTGCTGCTACAAGTACAACTAATGGCTCACGTAATGGGCCAAACTTTGAAGTGTAAATTCCGCATGTATATTTAATATATGGAAATGCCATCTTTAAGCAAAATGGCAGATCGGAGTTTAATCCCTTATTTCAGTGTTTGAAAATGTTCATAACTTTGGGGTTGTTTTAAAAAAATCCACTTTTGTTGGTGATAATGAGGCGTGTGCTTCTCTTATCCTACTTTCTGGACTTTCTCAAAGCGTGAGTGAATAAATAAGCAAATAAACAGAAACAAATTGCTCGGCAACACGTTCCCACGACTCATAAAGCTGATAAACACGTGTAAATAAAATCAGACGCATGCACATCTATCGATGGAGGAAAACGCCATTCGTCCTGCCCCCCCCCCCCCCCCTCTTGCGCACAGACACCCCATCCAAATCAAAGAGACAAAGAGAGGGGGAGAGAGAGAGTATTTACAGGGATCATCATTGCTTTTCAAACACAACCAGAATCAATGAAGCAAATTAGAAAAACAAGCGGGCAATACATTCTTTCACAACCGCGGAGCCTGGCGAGAATTTGTAATAATTTTTAATAAAGCATAATTGTAGTTTGTACCACTGAATAATGTAATCACATGGAAATATTGGAGCATGGTTAGGGGAGAAAGTATACTCATCTAAATAAATTAATAAAAATCCCCTCCTGGTTTTGTCTGTGTGTGTGTGTGTGTGTCAGTCACTAGACCAGATTTGCTCACACATGTGAAAAGATCCAGAAGAACATTTATCTTAATATTTACATTTACATATTTGCATTTATTTGAATATATGAATGTATGTATATATATATATATAAATATTAAAATATGTTTTTGTATGTGAAGCCTTATAACCATTCTATGTATGTTACTTTCTTAACAAAGATTGAAATATGAAACACAATAAAACATTCTTTATTTAGTGCCATGCAAGTTTTTTCGTTTCCAATCATAGATGATATAATTGCTTCATTAGAAAGTCGTCCCAATGAAAACTAGAAGGGCCCTCGGGGAACGCAGGTGAGTGAGAGGGAATGTGTGTACCCGCCCTGCACCTCATTTAAAGGGGTTACTCCTTGGCCCATGCTACACCCTTCCACCACGTTTCATGAATATCGTGTGTGCAGCTTTATGAATATCGGGCTTGCTGCTGACACACAGACAAACCGACTGCACTAAAAACACAACCTGAGCCTCGCCGTGTGAACCGCTGCTGTGCGGCGGCCACGCATGTAACACATCTGAAGGCGGTGGTTTCCAGGCACAAGTGAAAGTGGGAGTCGGCAACGCTGATACTGACGGAGATGAGTTCACCAGGGTGCAGCTTGCATGTCAAGAGGGCTCCGGCCCACTTTAACCCTCGATTGTTCCGCAATTACAACTGATGACCGGCTCCAGTTCTGCTTCAAAACATATCTTCTTTTTTAGAGAGACATTAGAGAAACTCTTCACGTCGGCATTCTGACACCAGAAAGGAAACAGCAGGGAGAACCACACTGCATACTCTTTCTGATGGAAGCGCCTGGAGATGATTCCTGACAGCATGAATTAGACAGGGTGTAATATGCTTGAATTTTGGGGTTGAGACAAACCTGTCACTTAAAGCTATAGAGGTGAATAAAATGGATTACATCGTCACCATCCTCCTCTTACTCTGCTATTAACGGCTTTATGGGATTCCTTATATTCCTTATGTCGTATTGTGTGCACGTAAACACACATCTGTGAGCAGCTGGTGTGTGTGTGTGTGTGTGTGTGTGTGTGTGTGTTCAAGCAGGAGAGGAGTGGAGACGAGAAGGAGGAGAGAGAGCCTCAGGTGAAACACAGGCCTGGCTGTAATTTATAACCATGACATGGGAGCCACGTTTCCCTAAATGAGGCATTCAGATAGCCAAACCAGTCATTTATCCAGGTGATTAATACAAATGATATTCGTAATAATAAATATCACCGCCTCGCAGTGCGTAAAGCGGCGGGAGCATGCAGTGGAGGCAGAGAGAGAGAGAGAGGGAGTCAGCGCAGGTGTTTACCATGCAGGGACGATCACGGAGAGACCCCTCGTCAGGAGTTCAGAGGGAATATCAGAATGAAAAGGGAGGAAAAAGAGATTCTGGTGAGAGACAAGTGAGACATTAAATATTGTCTGGTGACATTTTCACTTAATTGATACAAATTGCCGGAGAGGCTCTCGCCCTTCTTTTTCTTTCTTTTTTTTAGCCTATAGAAGATTTGCAGGTGTTTTGGCAGGGTTACATTATTATGATCACAAATAAGTCATTCTCACTCCAGATTGATGCTTTTTGTAAAAAAGTTAACAGAACATAATATTTCAAAATGTAGGTGAAGTCAAAGACAGGACAACTTTGTCTAAAGTGTGTCTATCAGCCGGTCCTTATATAGATTAAACTTTGTCAGTGTGTATACAGTAGTTACATGTGCACATTAGGGTTTTATTAATGATGGCACCGGAAAAAGCCACTAATGGGCTAATATGCACTCAAGTGATATCAGCCAAAGTTCACCTGTGTTGAAAAAAGTATGAACAAATAAAAAATAAATGAAGAAAGAAAAACGACGAGGGAAATGTCTGAACTACAAATATGAATCTTCAGGACTGGATAGATCAATAACACATGATGCTGAATCAGCCCCTGCTGTTACAGTATAGCAGTTACTTGACACTGATTTGAATCCACAAATTAATAATGTGAGAGCAAAAATGACTAATTTGTGTCCACACATAATTCTTCTGTATTTACCAGACGGCTTTATTCATGTCCTAAATAACGACAGTATTGTTACACGTGGAGACGCGCGGGGCCGCAGCGGGTCCCCGACTACAAAGAGACACGCCGCTCCCTTCTCCGGGATTCAGATGCAAAGCTGCGGTGGACGCCCCGCCCCCCCCCCCCCTCGTTCTCTATTATAAAAAAATACCCTTTTTTTTTTACTTCGAACTAGGTTTCACATTGATGAATGCAGGGGAGTCGATGAGTTGAGTAAATAGACTCATGCTTCTATAAAGATGGAGGCGAAGAGAAGGAGAAGAATTGGAGGGGGAGTGATAGAGAGAGACAGACAGAGAGAGAGAGATAGAGAGGGAGAAAGAGTGAGCGAGGCAGGATGGGCTGATGTCAGCGGCTGATAAAGTTTATGCCTTCCTGTCATTCCGCTGAAAGTAAACAGGCGCTGCAGCCTAACATGACATCACTAAGTAGGTTAAGTGTAGTCCCGCGCGGCCATCGATCATAGCAGAATCCAGCATATCCTCGCCCTCACTAGGAGGAGAGGTAAAAGTTTTCCACCGTAGCCCGAGATGACATTTAATTTTTCATATCTCCTCCGTACTCCTGGAATGAATTTTGGCAGACCTGATGCAATTTAACAGCTTGGCAGTTTAAAATTGGGCAATGAATCACTGGGATTCAATGGAGGCCCCTAGATCGCTGCATAATATTTTTTTTTCTGTGCAGTGGGATTGGGGGGGAGGGGCAGAGGTTGTGGTGGGGGAGAGTCATCGTTTGAGAGCGAAACCCCCCGACCCCTGCACACCCACTTCGACCCCACTGTTTACCATTAGTTTACCTCGTTATTTACCCTGCTTTGACTCACAGAGAGCTATCATAGGAGCATCAGTGCCGTGTCAATGACGGTCACTTTTGAGTCCTCCAAGAGCTTTTTATTTTCACAAGTCCCCCTACAAATCATGAATTGCTAAATAAAATAAATAATTAATAAAAAACAACCGAAACAAACAAGGAATTTATTAGTAAAACAAATACAAAATAAATAACTTAACAAACCAATAAATAAATAAAGCAAAAATGAATCTACTTTCTCTCTGAACCTTGCTTTTACTGATGACTTGTTCCCCAGAACCATTGACCTGCTACTAAAAAAACAAGAATTGAGTCTCTCCTCACTCTTAAACACTACAGACTGTATCTCCGATCGTTTGATTAAAAATGAGCTGCGTCCGAGCCACGTGAGGCTATCACCGCTAAAGAGCATAACAACAAGTCTCTTGTGTACATCTCCTGGATGTGTAGCCGTCAGAGAGGCTCCTCTCTCTCGCCCCTCTTCTTTTAGGTCCATCACGCCCTTTGACCCCCAGAAAAAGAAAAGAGCACAACACACAAGTGCACAAACGCAAACGCCTCGGTTCAGCACATGAGAAGCCTCGGCGTGGGCTTTGAAAAGGTGAGGAGGACCAGAGGACTCGCACTGTATCTGATTTTTGACAAAGAGCACGCTGGGTAGAAATCAATAAAGCGCCAGTGATGGGCCCGCTGGTCCGCCAGGAGAGGCGGGACAGCCGAGCTGAGCTTCACCCATAATCCTCCTCCTCCTCCTCCTCTACCTCATCACCCTATCACCTTTTTCTTTTCTTTCGCCTTCTACTCTGTCACTTCCTCCCCCATGTAGCCTACCCCCGCCCCCCTTGCACCACCCCACGAGTCCAGATGAACCCAAACAAGCAAAGAATGGACTGACAACGCTTTTGACACCGGCCGTTTATTAGCCCGAGCGAGCGATGTTTAGAGCAGAGAGAGAGAGAGAGAGATATGGGAGGAATAAAAGAGAGGGAGAGAGAGGTGTGGAGGTAGGGTGGGGGTGTTCTCACCACTCTGGTTGGCTGAGCAGCGTGGTGTCGCTGGGATCACCACACTGCGGTGTGGTGCATGGTAACTCCACAGCAGTCATTTGTCAGGGTCATCGTCGGGAAAATTAGTGTTTATTCTTGTAGAAAAAGCATTTTGATGAATTGGTTTATTTATATGCTAAAGTATTCCGCCACCATCTTTCTTTTACTTCTCTCCTCCTCGTCTCACTCGCAACTCTTGTGACTTATAACACCCTGTCTTTTGCTGTTTTTTTCCCTTAACCTAACAGGTAGAGGAGATCATTTTGAAATCAGAAGAGTAGCAGCGTGCATGTGTAAACATCTGTGTGTCGTGTTGGCATGTGTACCCCATTAACCCTGGCAGGGGGGTGGGGGGTTGGGGAGGGGAGGCCTGAGAGGCTGCATGTCTAGTGCTTCCTCAGGGGTTCAAAGTAAAATGGGTTTGCTCCAACAGCCATTATTCAAACTTTTGTATCTGCATTATTATTACTATTAGTAGTAGTAGTAGTAGTTCTTTTGTATTGTTACCCAATCATGCAAAGCACTCTGTACCTCTTGATCTTTTGTCCTCAGGTCCATGTGTAATGGAGTTTTGATGACGTTTGATACCTTTTTTGTAATATTTCTTTCAAATTAGTAAAATAAAAAAATAAAATTAGTAATAAAAATTCTCTGATTAACAAACCGGTCGGTCAAAGCAAACGTTACTGTTGAGGCCTGGTGGACTCAAGTATCAGCAGTTAGGCTGCACCGAGATACAACATCACAACTCCAATTAGGTTCATTGTGTGATGCTAATTCCACAATGTTTATTGCCCATGATATTATTAGTAGTCTTAAATCTTAATAGAGGTTTGCAAGATTTGAGCCAGCTCAAGCCATCGCATTTGACTCAGTTCCCCGAAAAACATCTAACACAAGCTGATGCTGAAGTGTCTTCAATATTGCATTATCTCTTCTGACCAGCAGGGAGCGACTCCTCTGGTTGCAAACATAAGTCTGGAGTAAACATTTTAAACATGAGTTCATGTTTTTAATCGCTAGCTTCAAGTCTTCTTCAATACAGTTTAATGGTAATTGAATAAATGATGGTCATTTACAGTCAAATAGACCATAAGCAGAGTATGCTTTAGGGCGGGCTCACTGTGATTGACAGGTTTCTACAAGAGGTGTACACGGTGTCTCTACGCCACTCATCCGCATTCCAAATATGGCACCTAACATTCATTGGTTTAAAAAAACAACAACATGGGGACGGACATAATCCAAGATGCGACGGCAAAAATCGGCAAATTCGAGACTTCACAACGGCAGTCCATAAACTAACGGATGACGTCACGATGACGACGTGAGTGGAGTGTTTTCTCTTCCACTATGTCCGTCCCGTACTCTGCCGTTTGCTTTGAATCCTCTACTCAAACCGGATCCACGTGAAGATGCGAAATGTTAAGGCAGCTGATGAATATGCATGGACCTGGACCTGACTCACAAAGCTTATTCCCAACGTTCATCAGTCCATTTGGCTCCACCTGAAAGGCCCGCGTGCCTCAACGAACACAACCCCCCCAACCCCCCTGCTTTAGACATGTATTAGTCATTATTAAACATAATAATGGCTTTTATAAGTCACTGTTGGCCTCTTTGGTTACGTGAATTATTCAGCCAAAGAGGGAGAGGTGAGGGAGGGAGAGGGAGCACCACTCCAGTCAGGTGGGGCCTCGCACCTGAAGATGGCAGACGACAGATGAGGCATTCTGGTCTCAATTATTTATTTGATTCTCTGCAACTTTTTCTTTTTTTTACAACTGCCAGTGTTTTTTTTTTTTGCACACACCACTTCCGCTCCTCCTGTTTCCCCCCTTCACCCTTCCCCCACCACACACACACACTAGCAAACGTCACGTTTTATTTCAAGTGGCGTTAATTACGGTTGCACAAGCTGTTAAGCTGTCTTCTGCCGATTAACAAAGTCAAGCTCCAGCCCCGGCGCCACCACTTACTCTCCTTCTTAGCAAATGGAAGGGTGGAGTATGTGTGTGTATGTCTGTTTAAAAAATAATATTTTTTTAATCTGCTTTTTGACAGCCATTGTTACTAACACAAGGGCTATAAAAGTACAGGGGTCTTTTTATATATTTTTTATTCTGTCGCAAGAGGCGAACAGACAATATGAATAAACTTAATTTGTGAAACGTCTCCCCTAATTAATTTTAAGAAGGCGGCGGAGGAGTGTGTGTGTGTGTGTGGGGGGGGCGGGGGTGAATCAACCACGTGCTCGTCTTTGAGCTGCGGTTCACACAAAGCGGCGTAGAAAACGCTCGCAGCGATTTGAACATCGGCTGTCAACCCCGGCAGGAGACAACACGTTTTGATGTACGTCCACGTGTGTTTGTGTGTGTGTGTGTGTGTGCTGTGCGTTGACATATAGATGCATCCTGTCAGCGCTGCAGCCATCCACCCCCTCATGAATGGTGGACATACAAACAAACTGCATCAGTATGTCCTTTCTTTATTGTCTTTGTCAATTAGCGGACGCTCCTGTCAAAGCTGTCATAATTAAAAGTGTGAGAAACTGCTTTTGGGTTCAGGGGGAGCAAAATACTTCATATAGTTGCAGCTGACAGTTTGTGGAGTGTTGTGCTTTTGTTGAGGAGATTCAGTCAGTTAGTCCGCTCTCTTTGATGCTGTGTGGTTTCAAAGGACCACACTACTGTCCAATAATAATCATTCATGCTCATAATCTAGAATCTCCGTAGGTTTTCTTGTTTTTTCTCAATATGCAATTATTGCAAAAGAGAATTTAAAAAATACATATACAAATATGCAGCAAATTTCATGATTTAGATGTTCTCCGAAGGCTGAAGAAAAAAAACAAGATTAAGAGCAATGGCCTGTTACATTTTGTAATTTCATCGGATTAGGGTGTCATTTGGTTGAAATCTTATGTGAAACATTTTGAGTCCTCTCCGACCCCAAAAAGATCGATCTCGTGATTTTAAATGTGAAGCATATCCAACCAATGTCCAATGTTATATTTCAGTATGGGCCAAAGGTGGACCGACCTAAGTCACCATCCACATTTGGTTCTATTCAATTCAATTCACTTTATTGTATATAGCTCAACATCACAAATTGCAAATTTGCCTCAGAGGGCTTCCCAATCTGTACACATACGACAGCCCTGTCCCAGGATCTCACATCGGATCAGGAAAAACTCCCATGAAATAAAAAAAACCTTTGACGCTATGCTTGTGTGAAAACTGTAGTCTGAATGAGCACCAAGGGCAGCGTCCCTGTTGTGGGTAACTCAGTTGTTGAAATCTTGGCACTTAAAAAATGTATGACCAATCGTTCTATTTTACAGTGAGATATATTGAGTGCAAAGTTGACAATCATAATTAGGATGTACAGTCATGCAGTCAGTGAGTTTTACCGTTTTGTCTTGGCAGTGACAGAGATGGCTTGGCTCTGCTACAAGTATAACATGCATTCAAAGGGTCAAAAGGTTAAACAAGGCTCCATTCCTCCTTGCTGAATGCTAGATTTACATTCTAATCTGAGATGCATTGCAATGCAGCTGTTGTTCACATGTTGATATTTCCCCCTTATTCCTGTGTAAGCTTGTCTGCATGTATGTGTGTATGTGTGTGTGTGTGTGTGTGCACGCATTTGTGTGACGGAGCCGCCGTCATCGTTGGAGCCGGAGTTCGGAAACGACACGTTTCCTCACGACGAGACGCCAAGCAGCCACTCCGGTTTGTCGCCTCATCTCCCCTCCTTACTGCCACTTTGTAAAATCACATTACCCTAATGAGAATCGGAGTGGAGAGGCAGTGACAGAGCGAGGATATAGATGGGCCACGTGTCAAAGGCACTCAAGATTTCACCCCTTTTTCCGCTCTCTCTTTTTGAACTCAAAGAGCTCGGCCGGGGGGCAGGGAGAGGGGGGGGGGGGCTCACTGGCTCATTTTAGCTTTGTGATGCGTCACTGTCCTGGCTGCTCTTGTTGTTCTATTTGTCTCATTGTGTACTTGACTGTATCTTCGCCAGAGTGCTATGATTTTGAAGGACGTCAGCTTCATTTGGGGAACGTAGTTACAGTCGCACGGAATCTAGCACGAGGTTCGATCCACGTTGTTTAATTAATTATATAAATTTCTTTTCATCCGTTGTACTGACGTATCCATGAAGCTTCGTCACACACCATTGCGTCCATGTTCGTTAGGGGAACACTTAAACAATGTCCACCATGTTCCAAAGTAGTCTACTCTACCATTTGATTGGCCGACACATTGTGCTGCCTGTAGACGCAGCGTCGAGATTCAGCTAAAGTTAAGCCACGTTTGACTTAAACCTGGAGAGCTTTTCAAAGAACGGCTCTGAAGTCTTATCTCGAAGGTGAAAAAGTGCTCACTCTTCTCGCCACCGTCTTCAGCCGGAGTTTGATCGACGGATGGTTCGGCCGATACCCTGAGAAGTAACTAAGCGTCCAGCGGGTCAGGTTACACAGCCTCAGAACCATGACTTCAAAGCACATCCTGTCCTCTACCAAGAGAGCGAGAAGGAAACTGCACACTCCTGTTATGGATTCGTGAAAATGTCATCGCAATCTTGACTGTTGCGAGGCGAGTTCGCCAGCTTTGTCCAGAGTCCTCTGACTTCAGCTGCAGCTCTCGGTTTTTATTGTGTTTGTATGTTTTCTAGCTTGATTTGTTTGGAGCTGCCGGTCAAATAGGAAGACCTTTTCCATGATACAAGATTAATTTCCAGTGATATATCTGAAGCAGACTACAGAGACTACTGAGACCGGCCTCAGAGCACACGGCGAATAACAACCACACCGTGTGCTGCGGCCTGTTTCAGGAAAACTGGATCCAGTGGAGTTAAAGGGTTGGTCAGTGGGTCCTGAAGTTAGTTAGGGAGTTAAGTAGACATCAAGGTCATGATCAAGCTTCAGTCACAAGGACATGTGACCCCCCCCCCCTCCCCCACCACAGACACACACACACACATAGGCAAGGCCTGATTCTGACTGACAGAACAATTTCTCCCACCTTCTTTATTTGGCAATTGACTTTGTAGTAAAAATACACCGCTCTCTCCCTGAGTCAGACTCATTGCACACACACACACAAACACACACTTTGTCTCACAAAAATATGCTTTTTTTATGAGAAGATCATATGCAGACACACGCATGAGGGTAACTGGGAGCAAGCGGACGACACACAAATAAGCAGCCGGACAACCCGCCTCGCACACACACACACACACACACACACACACTTACAGAGGTGTTCCAGTAAAACAGATGGAGGTCTCGGAAGGTGGAAGTTTATGTGACACACTGGGCTTATTAGAGGCATGGAGATCTAAAAATAATTGGCTCCTTTTTACTTCCTCCTCCTTGTGGATTTACGAGCGTCTCTCTGCGAATGACTGGCAGCTTCTTTACTATGGTCAAACACTGAAGGATAAACTCGCCCTGCTGGAGTGTGTAAGAGTATTAGTAAGCGGCGTGTGTGTGTAGGTGTTTAGGTGTGTGTTTGTGTGTGGATGTTAATGTGCAGACCGAGGCCTGTGCGCACACAGCGACTCGCCGGGGACTGAAATCAACCTCACAAATGTGACGTGAAGCTTGAGTACATTTGAGGCTGATGCGGAGTGGCTTCTTCACACACTCCCCGTCAACCAGAAGGCTTCTGGTGTGTGGGTATGTGTGTGTGTGTGTGTGGGTGCGGTCGAGGGTTCTTCCATCCAGTTTTCTGCCTGCGAAAACACTGCTTAGCCTATTAGCACTCCCTGTAATGCCCCCTCTCGCTCTCTCTCTCTCTCTCCTCTCCAGCCCCTTATTCGGCACAACACGGCTGACTGAGACAAAGCGGGACGACCTCGTGGACACTTCACTTCCAGCGAGATGGAGCGGCGACTGTGCGCCCCCGTAATCCAGTCAATTAATCATTGATAACCTATTTATTTTTACCCTCCGTGTCGGTCAGAATGGTAGAAATATGCACACAGTCATCTTTAATTAATCTGCTCACACAAAGGTGCCACATAAACACAGACACTTATAGTTCTTCCAAACTAATGTTTTATGTTTATAAGGGCGGCAGAAATATATATATATATTATTCATCGCTGATGTGGATGTCGGGGGGAGAGAGCGTGGGGATGTGGCGGCATCATTGGATATTACTGTGTCACATTAATGTCAAACGCAGAGGGACTTAAAGGGGCCAGTAAGCTTCATTAAAGGTGGCGACAGAGAGGGAAACAGTCAGGCGACGAGATGGGAATGGACTGACCGCAGAAGTAGAAACGTCTACTCGGGGCCCTGCGGCGGGAAAAGGCTGAGGGGATTAAGGGTAAGGCAACGATCAGATGGGCAATGTACGCAGCGACTGCACAGTCACTGATTCTCCTTCATCCTACGCGTCGTGGAGGATGAGAAGAGACGTCGGCGCCGAACGTGAAAAATGGGTGAAAGCACCGCCGAGGATTCAGCTGGATGTCGGACTAAAAGGCCGATCATGAAATATACAGCGCGGTCACAATGTGGCGACGTGAGCCGCAAATACAAAGTCTGGATTTAGGTGTTTAGGCCGTGAATGATTGCAGGATGCCCGTTCCTTTGTCTCCCAACGACTTGGGTCCAACCCTGTATCACAAAAATTACTTTCCCCCAGACCTAAAATGCAATTTGCAGTTACGTTTGACTCAAACGTATTTCTCTCCAAATTACGTTAGAATGAAACGTATTTCTCTCCAGATTACGTTTGTATTTGACGTATTATAATTACAAATACGTCTCTGATGAACGTATCTTTGCCGTTTGTTATCTCTCTTTTCTACAATGCTGTTATGAATTGTAAAAAGCGTCCTCTAGTCTTATTTATTATTTTGTTATATATGTTGTTTCGCCTGCGTATTCTGACAGCAATAAGCGTTGTAACGGATCATATGAATTGGCGTGAAGACTTACTGCTGGTGACTCCTTTATTTTCTTTTTTTAGGTGACAATACATGAATTAAAACTCGGCCACTATCACCACCTCATCACCACCGTAACAGAGTTAGTCCCATACGGGTCAAATCAACTATTAAACTTGTTATAAAATGCGCATCTGTCCGTAATCTATACCATAAAGTTCGCATTTTAACCTAAAAAAAAGTGCGCTTCCTTTTAACCTTTCAAAATAAAGTCCGATTTATCTGTTAAGCGGAAGTAGTATAAAACGTCTATATTTATTCAAACAATACAATATAAAAGTCATACATACATCAAAATCAATAAGGAAAATGCTAAACAGTCAAACAACTCAAAACAATAAACCCTTCAAGGCGTTATTTACAGGTGTTTACTTCTCATCAAACAAAAAGAGCAGGTACCCGGAAAAATTGGGGAAATAATTAGAGAATTGTTAATAAAACATGATTTACCCTACAACTTCCACTGATATGCATGCAAGCTAATACATCGCTTCACACACACACACACACACACACACTGACAGAAACACATAGACACTCACATACGTACACACACACACAGGCAGAGACACACACATACTCACACACAGACACACTCTCACACGCACACACACACAGACAGACACACACTCACACACGCACACAGAATGACAGACACACACACACACAGACACACACAGGCAGAGACACACACACACACACACACATTTACACATGCACACACGCATACTCTGCAGACTGACCCTTGACCTCCCAATTGTCTCTCAGATATAACCCTACTGCTTTATATTTAATATATTATATTTACCTAAATATAAGACTTTGAGGTCATGGGGGGAATCCCCTCCAAAACTTTCAAAAGAGAAAATTGTCACCGTGCCAATAACCCTTATACGATCCTTAAAACCAGACTTTTAGTAAATGTTCATACTTTCAATCAACTTAAAGATCTGGATTATTTTCAGATCCATAGAGGGGCCTCTGAATATGAATACCCTACAGTTTTGGACCGATAGCTCTGAGTTAAGGGCCCCAAAAACAGGTCCAAAGGGTCAAATTGGGTAAACATGTCAGAGCTTAGCTTTCTTTTCCAGGTTGTAGCCACTCCCAAATGGGGTAGAATACAATTGAAATTGTTCATATAGTACAAACATGTAAGGAGTTGTTAACCTTTGAAGGAAGGAATTTTGTTTTTTCCGGGTTTAAACCCCTCCCAAGCAGGGATGCTAAGTGCTATATGTTGCCAGCCTACATGGTTGGGCCCCATTTGGGAGTGGCTACAACCTGCAAAAGAAAGCTAAACTCTGACATGTTTCGAAGAAAAACAAGCTAAAATCAGCCCAAGCTCACAACAGGGTCTAAGATTTGTTAAAGCACACACCCTCTTCAAGTCCTGGATTTCAGACAGCCAATTAACTCTTGTGGGTGTTTCGGAGGAAATTTCACCCCATCACCTCATTGTAGGCCCTGTCCTGAGTGTCTGTGTTCAATTTGGGATTTCCAGGACGAATATTTAGGAGATTATGGCCATTTTTGCACTTGTCAAAAAATATGCAAATTTAAGAGAATAAGGCCCAATTTGACCCTTTGGACCTGTTTTTGGGGCCCTTAACTCAGAGCTATCGGTCCAACGCCGTAGGGTATTCATATTCAGAGGCCCTTCTTTGAATCTGAAAAGAATCCAGATCTTTAAGTTGATTGAAAGTCTGAAAAATTAACTAAAAGACTGGTTTTAAGGATCGTATAAGGGTTATTGGCACGGTGACAATTTTCTCTTGTGAATGTTTTGGAGGGGATTCCCCCCACGACCTCAAAGTATTACATTTAGGTCAATATAATATATTAAATATAAAGCAGTAGGTTTATATCTGAGAGACAATTGGGAGGTCAAGGGTCAGTCTGCAGAGTATGCATGTGTGTGCATCTGTATTTGTGTGTGTGTGTGTGTGTGTGTGATTCTGCCTGTGTGTGTCTGAGTGTGTGTGTCTGTGTGTGTGTGTGTCTGTCTGTGTGAGTGTGTGTCTGTCTGTGTGTGTGTGTGCGTGTGTAAGAGTGTGTGCGTATGAGAGTGTGTGTGTGTGAATATGTGTGTGTCTCTGCCTGTGTGTGTGTGTACGTATGTGAGTGTCTATGTGTTTGTCAGTGTGTGTGTGTGTGTGAAGCGATGTATTAGTTTGCATGCATATCAGTGGAAGTTGAAGGGTAAATCATGTTTTATTAACAATTCCCAAATTATTATTTCCCAGATTTTTCCGGGTACCTGCTCTTTTTGTTTGATGAGAAGTAAACACACCTGTAAATAACGCCATGAAGGGTTTATTGTTTTGAGTTGTTTGACTGTTTAGCATTTTCCTTATTGATTTTGATGTATGTATGACTTTTATATTGTATTGTTTGAATAAATATAGACGTTTTATACTACTTCCGCTTAACAGATAAATCGGACTCTTATTTTGAAAGGTTAAAAGGAAGCGCACTTTCTTTTAGGTTAAAATGTGAACTTTATGGTATAGATTACGGACAGATGCGCATTTTATAACAAGTTTAATAGTTGATTTGACCCGTATGGGACTAACTCTGTAACGGTGGTGATGAGGTGGTGATAGTGGCCGAGTTTTAATTAATGTATTGTCACCTAAAAAAAGAAAATAAAGGAGAGTCACCAACAGTAAGTCTTCACGCCAATTCATATGATCCGTTACAACGCTTATTGCTGTCAGAATACGCAGGCGAAACAACATATATAACAAAATAATAAATAAGACTAGAGGACGCTTTTTACAATTCATAACAGCATTGTAGAAAAGAGAGATAACAAACGGCAAAGATACGTTCATCAGAGACGTATTTGTAATTATAATACGTCAAATACAAACGTAATCTGGAGAGAAATACGTTTCATTCTAACGTAATTTGGAGAGAAATACGTTTGAGTCAAACGTAACTGCAAATTGCATTTTAGGTCTGGGGGAACGTAATTTTTGTGATACAGGGTTGCTTGGGTCATATCCTGCAAAAGATTCCACGGGTGTCACGTCGCTATTAGAGTGGACCCAAAAGCACGACTCAGACAGGAGTAACAAAGATGACTGTCTTTGGTTGAAAACAGGCTGGCTCAAAACCGGGAGATCAGTCCAACAAGCAAACAAGTCCAAAAAGGGGCAGGGCAGAGAATCAGAGGTCAGGGCAGGCAGGCAGGGTCAGAACAGGCAGGTCAGAAATATACTCTAATAACGCTGGATAACTTGGCATGAAAACACAAGACAATCTGGCAGAGGAAAAGAGGAAGTGAGGGAACCGAAGTAGAGAGGGACTAATGAGGGAATGGGCAAAAGGTGAGATGGGCATGAAGACCAGGTGATGGTAATGAGGGATTGACGAGGGAGTGATCAGAGGCAGGTGAAGGGAGTTGGATTGACGAGATGGGAAGCAGGATCTGGAATGACATGATAGTTAGTGAGACAGGATGAAAACAACTAATAATAGGAAGGTGTGGAGCTAAACTGTTACAACGGGTGTCATTTTAATTATGACAACTTCCTGATAAAACATGAAAAGCCAACTGCAGTTCCAGTAGTAGCAGTTCCAGTAGTCATTTACAAATTCTGGATTTTTACACCAGGTATATGGGAAACTACAGTGGTGGATTCGGGCCATTTAAGAAAGAAAAAAAAAACATATACGGGAAAAAAACGACTAAGATTGAAGACGTACATTAATGAGTGTATTCTCTGAGATTATGAAGTCACAAACTCCCAAATCTACAAAGGAAAAATGTACATATTAGTTTAGAGAATCATACATTTATGAGAAATACTGTCCGCATTTCGTTGTGCCTAGAAATCATGATTGTATGGCGAGACTAATGAACCCAAAAATGTTCATGCTCTATTTTAACAATGGCTTTTCAAAGAGATATCACCAACTCTTCATACCCTCTGTCATATTCATTGAATGTGTTGTTTTTCTGTAATGATTCCTTCTGTACACATGACATATATTGCTTCTGTCCATCCTGGAGAGGGATCCTCCTCTGTTGCTCTCCTGAAGGTTTCTTCCCTTTTTTCCCTGTGAAAGGTTTTTTTATTATTTATTGGGAGTTTTTCCTGATCCGATGTGAGGTCCTGGGACAGGGATATGCCGTATGTGTACAGATTGTAAAGCCCTTTGAGGCAAATTGGTAATTTGTGATATTGGGCTGCACAAAATAAACTGAATTGAATTGAATTGTTTCGACACTTTATGAGGACTCAAACATTTGATATTGTTTCATATTTGTAATTCAAAAGTCATTTATCATCAAGGAGGTGGAGATACTTTCTACAATTTACAAATGTCTCCAAAACCAACAACAACAACACCACCATCTTATCCATGTGTCCTACAATAGCAGTGAATTCTTAAAGTTTGATGTCAGTTATTCATTTTGGGGCAGAGCCGTACTCAGTGGCCTTTTGCTAAAATGCCACAACCATGTTAACCTATATATCTACACAATGATGAGTGGAGCCTCAGCTCCCAAATAAAATAATGGAAAAGTCAGGGATCCATTATAAAGGCAAATGTTACCTTTGCATGAGAATGGTGGTGCGATCGCTCCAGCCGGAAATATGAATTATGGTTGTACTGGAGGCTGCAGCTCTCTTGTGCATGTAGAGATCTATACATCCTTGTCGTGTGTGACATCTTGCCTGTGTTAAAAAGAAACATCTGCGTTTGTGATTAAGTGGCACATTTAAAGTGCAGAGATACTCCTTTTGATTTAACCTTTATTCATTCAGATTTCCCTGTGCTCTTTTCCACCAGCACCCAACTAAAGTTACACTACGTTTATGCCTATGGAGGTGTATTTACTGTCTATTTCTGTAGTTAGTACCTGATGGTTTAGTGCTGGGCAAAGTAGCAGCAGAGCACTCTTTCACATCTTCTCAGCCTGTTTGGGATTTCAAACTTAAGACCGTAAGTCCACTTTCTGTCAACCTGCAGTGGCCGAAAACAAAGGTTGTAAATCATTAATCATAACTCAGTGTTATAATACATAGTTCATTAATATGTCAAAGGTCAGGTTCAGGTTGAGGTTGTAACATCTACACCATAAGTCAATGCCTAATAAGACTTCAGTGTTCGTATTTGTGCATTTAATCACATCATTATGTATCTTGCAGTATTTTGGTTTGGATCTCTTGCAGGCGCAGCAAATGCTTTACATCACAGTAAATGTATGAAGACGTATGTCCTTGACAGTTGAATCTTAATGCAGTGCACCTTTTGAATCTCACTCAGGTGAGAAAAACACATTTGTCATGAACGGGAGGGGATAATACAATGAACCAAGTATCCAGCTTTCGGTATAAAAACCCACAGCTCTACTTTTAAGGGCACAAATTGCAGATTAAGCTGATGTTTCAACTGCGTGTGGGTGTGTATGTGTGTTGTACTTTGTATTTAGTTTAATTAGAGGGATTAGTCATTTCATGTGGGTAGTCTACTCAGTAAACTGTATTATTTTTTTCCCAGCTTTACGTAACATGTTCTGGTTACTTTACCCACTGCAGCTTAACATATACATATTTACTTCGTAAGAAGTAGTAGTAGTACTCGTAGTAGTACGTGTCCTCACTTATTCAGGGGCTGCTGAGTAACAGAGGGCAACGACCTTGAGACAGATCTTCTTACAGCTAAACGATGGAAACAATAAGGAAACACAGCAGAACGGAGCATGTGCTTTTCTTTACCACACACACACACGCACACGCACACACACGCACACACATAAGCACACAAGTTAACCAATTCTAAGACTATAAATGCAAAACGCCTCAGGCTGTTGTCACAAACACAACATGCTCCCAGGCACATAAAAACACATGCACGTTTTCTCTCTTGCAAGCTCAAACAGTACAAAAGAAACAACACACACACACACCAAGAGACATGTGGTCGTATTCTCTGCTAACAGAAGGACATTTGGGATAAGTTAGCGTATTCAATATAGTGTGTATGTGGCCAGTCATTCAGTCACGGGATGTTTCCTTTAGTTTTCCTTTCCTCTCCATCTTCTCCCTCCTCCAGCAGACGGCTCTCCACTTCTCTCCCTATTTTTTATTCACCTCCCTTCTCCACCACTGACAGTTTCACTTTATCAGCGTATCTGTAACACTCCTTAATTCAAGGCTGGGCCGGGCTGTCACCCTCGGGTCCCTGTGTCACCGTCACATGTAGACAGACACACGTCGGAGGACACTGGGACCTGTCCATCCACAGCGGGGGAGACAGAGAGAGGGAGATAGAGAGACGAGGAGAGGGGAGAGGGAAGAGGGCCTTATCAGTGCAACCTTGCTGGTGAATTAGTAGACCCTTGAGTGATAAGGAGAGGCAGGCCAGCAGACACACTGAGGGAAAAGAAAGGAGATAGGAGTGGGGAAAGAAAACTGCAGGAAGACTGTTGTCGCACGTCAGTCTTCCACTCGGTCCCTCTCCGGCTGCGTTCACACCGAGGTTCAAAGGTCACCGGATTATTTTCGTTCTGCAGACAGAAGTCAGGTGATTTAAAAATCTTGCTAATAGATTAGAAGCTTCCCTGAAGTTGCACATTATCATTTGTGTTGTGGAACGGCCACAATAGTCCGGAGACGATTTTAAAAGGGCCTCAACATGTGTGGTTAAGTACAGTACAAAGGTGGATGTACTTTTGTTTTCTTTCATCGCTGAAATTCAGGATTTATGTTGTTGAATATACGTCAATGATATTGACAACTGAGGCGTCGGAAACATTATTGACGTTCCGGGAACTGCTGGAAGTCGGAGCGACATGCTGTGCAAACCATGTAATAACGAAATATGATTTGTCAGTGTACTTCAGTTGATCTATGTGTATTGGTGAACAAAATGCCATCTGGTGATGACACCCTTCAATTGAATGAATGGGTGCGTTTGCGTTGGAATCTGGAAACACCCTGTCAGGAGGGGAGCTGGAGGGGGGGGGGGGGGGGCAACATGACAGAATCTGTCTGTTAGGGGAAATTATAGGTTCCTGCGTCTGTAATTCCAAGGAGCGGAGCCCTGGTTTTTCTTTAATCACTGTGGGTGCGGAGGTCTATGAAGGTGTTATGAATCCTTTGTGACTAAACAGAGTCTGACAAATAGTCCCACGGTCGGATCTACATGAATAATGAAAGGAAAACATTCTATGTATTTTACATGGCACAGTTTATTTAACATCTGGCCTCTTTTAGCTTCCTCATTCATTATTGAGCCACGGAAATCCTCTCACCCAAGTGTTAGATCTTGGGACTCCATCCTGTGTTTAGGAAGGCTTTCAAGGATAGTGTCAATTGCCCTGCGACTCCATTAGCACCCCATCTGACGAAGCCTCTGTGAGAACCCAGTCTCACCACAACATATTGTCTCATGTGTTGGCTCCTCAACTCTTTCCCAACTCGTCACAAATGGATTCTTGATGAGGACCCCTAGGATTCACCATGTAACGCACTGGGTACTGCTTGACGTCACTGAATGCCAAAAAATATACTTTAGGTTTAGTGAAAGATCATAGTTTGCGTTCAGTTTGTTCCGTACCCTCAGTTCGTGAGCGAAGCACTTTCTGGTCTTTCGATTTCAGAACAGGACATGAACAGTGGCCTCCTGAATATGAGTCCTGTGTTTGTTTGACGCATCTCACCATTCCCACTATGTGGACCTTGTCACTATGCATACTACTTCACCTGACTTCTGGAGCAGTTGATCTGAGCATGCTCTGACACAGATGTTTTTTTAAAATTGGAATTACTTGAAAGCCTGGAGTGTCTCATACAGAAGCTTGTGTTTGTGCCTTCATGCCAGACTCTGAGGGCCCTGTATTGTTATTTGACGCTCTCGGAATAAGACCGCTCCCCGTGTCAGCGTGGGTTCCCTTCGGGTTCTTCGGCTTCCTCTCACAGTCCAAAGACATGCTCAGGTTAATTGGACTCAATTGCCCGTAGGTGTGAATGTGAGCGTGAATGGTTGTCTGTCTCATGTGCCCTACGATGGACTGGCTACCTGTCCAGGTGAACCCTGCCTTTACACAATGACAGTTCGGATCGGCTTCAGCGCCCCACGACCCTAAATAGGTTAAGGCGGTTCGGATAATGGAATGGAATAAGACCACAGTGCATGTGAACCTGGCCTAACTCTACTCCTTTCTTTGATTTCAGCATGCCTATCTAAAAAGCCGCTGATTACTAATTTGTCTGAATATTTAGTAAAAAACTGAAAAACAGCACAGAGTAAAACATGTACTTATTAATAAAGTATATATCTATCTATCTATCTATGTATATTTAATGTCAGTGGTAATCCATAGGTGGTCATCCATAGCTGCTGCTGCTTGCTTTTTGTGAAATTCAGCCCTCCACTTTAGCCCCAACGCACCAACAACTGAAAGAAAAATTAAAATATCATAATCATAATTTTGTATGGTGTGGGCCACCTCTCAAGTTTTGAAGACAGGCAAGAGTGACATATCCCCCCGGCCACGCCCCCATTCCGCCCGCCCCGTCCCTGCCGTATGCCCACAGACCAGCCTCAATTTCCATGAATGGATTTCACATTTCAAATTTGACGACGCCTTTCTGTTTCCTTTTGGCTCACAGTGCTGTCAATCTTGTCTTTCTTGGTACCAATCGATTCTAGTGGCTCTAATTATTCCAAAGACGTGTCATTCTTTAAAATCCGCCCTTCCCTGGCGGAGATATCTGCGCGCAACAGCTGCGCAGTGACAGATCAGAAAACCGGCTTTACACGCAGCACGCACGAGCACAGGACCACTTTGTTTGATCATTTTTGTATCTTTGGTTTAATGTTTTAAAGCCGCAGAATGATTTATTTGGATGTATGGAACACCAAAAGTAAAAGTGAAAATGAAATAAATGGTTTGGTACATGAGAAAAGTCAAATGGCACAGATGGTGCTCCAATGTGCCCAAATGCACACTTTAGAAACCTCGCCTAAATTCTCTTTACTAAAAACTCTCCAACTATTGTTCTGTTTTATTTTTCCTGAGTCATACTTTGCAGAGAGTCTGTTCACAAGTTGTGTTATTATCCGGGTGATTTTAGGCCATTGCTTTGCATCCATCCAGGATATATTCATCCTGAAAGTGCTTTTTTTTCTAATCGAACCTGAAACTTCTATTTTCATAGAAGTTTCATCTTTATTTACTCTTAACCAGTAACATATATACTAATATTTACACATCTGAACAAAAGCTCACATGTATTGCCTTTATTATAACACCAACATTATTCAAATAGCTTTTCTGGTTGCAGAGCTACAACCTTTTTAGTTTGGGTATGTCATTGCGAGCAGAAACCTTAAAAATCGGGTGGGGCTCAAAAGGTCTTCCTAATGTTACTTCACAATTTATCAACATTTATTTTCCCATACAGTAGTTTATCAAAATGGGGATGTCTACATGCATTATCATTAACTGTGTGGGATTTTAGCTCCTTGATGCCGAGAGCCTGTTGTTACTGGATCAGATTGCTTGTGAATTTATCTATATCTCTCAATCATCAGAGCAGACATTCGCCCCTATCTTCTGTGTGGCACAAGATATCAAACATCAGAGCTTTTCTCTTCCGTTTCTCCCTATCCCCATCACTGAGACTCTTTAACATCATCCTGTCTTTATCATTAACTGCCAAGCATCCGTCTCTCAGCCTCCCAGTAACACTTGTGTGATGCACATTGGGATGGATATCCACTTTTGGCTGAAAGAGGCGTGGAGTCAGCATTGATTGACCCCGGCTGTGGATGAAGCGCTCTTGATGTGAATCAGCCCCGTCAGCTCCTGTGAAGGCTGCCTGTCTCATCGGCCCGTCTCCTCAGCGCTGACATGATATGATGGGAGATGATACCGAACAACGACACGTTGGCTCTCACATGTCAGCGGGGGGCCCCAGGGTGTCAAAGACCCTGACAGATGCCACTTTATAGCTTTCATTCCAAGGTCTTAAAATGGCACTTGACACAAATTGAGGTTGGCTCTGTCTGTTGCAGAGGAAGGAAAAGAAAAATGAGATGGGGGGAAATATAACCAAGAAACTTTTGACTTTTTTTTGCAGTTTAAGGTTAAGTTAGCCTCTCTCGCTTGATGTGGAAGACAGAGAGATGAAAGGGACGCTCGCTATACTTTTGAGACAAACTAAAAGGTGTTGCTGGATCATTGCCAGTAAACATGTTACCTGACATCGATACAAGCAGGTCAATATGAGTATTTGATAGCCTGCACTTTATGATAATTTATTGTGAGTGTTTATTCTCTTCCAACGTATCCTGTATTCTGAAGCCTCGATCATTTACAGGCTTTTAACTGCGCTACTCAATGTAAGAGCTAGACATGCCATTTGTTGGCAGGCGGGCTTCTCAGAGTTGTATGTAGTAGCACTGTGTATGAATACATATCGTGGAATGTACAAATGTCTGCAGGTTTTCTATAACTGGCACATATCTGTATGTAACTGGAAAGAGGGAAGTGTCAGTGCTCGAGGTATACAAGAACCACGTTGTTGGGACATTCCTTTGTTGTAGCCTCCGTACTATCGAGGAAGTTAATATTGAGTTGTAGGTCTAGAAGGAGCTCTACCAGATTGTGCTGTTAACCAATAACAAAGACTTTCAGAATTTAGAAACACAATATTTCTCAACATGTTCTCATTAAAAAGTTGGAAAATAAGGAAGGATTGATTAACATGCTGCATAATAATTTGGCATGTGCTTCTATTTGTTGCAGGGAGAGTGTGCATTTTTGGTGAAATGGGTCCGATTTTGGTCAAGGTTCATGGTCTTTGTCTTGGTTTAACACATGTCCGTGGTGACATTTAGCACAAGACACGTTTATTATCATGTATTCAAAACTACCACCTTCCCTCTGCTTTACTTTTACTTCCTAAAGTAAATCACCTCAAACATCCACCCTGACCACCTTCCTACAACAACAGAAAAGTCTTTATTTGCCTGTGAGCATAATCCAGAGAGAGATTATGTTTCTCATAAGAATGTAATTATGAACACACATTAGTAGTCCTTAAGCAGTATTTCCAAGATACTAAAACATAATAAAAATAGAAATTTCTGAGTAAATGTACTTTATAATTGGTACATTTATACACAAACATCCTATAATGATCCTGAGGTATTCTATACTTAAAAATCAATCAGTTATACAACCAGCTCTTTTTCATTAATAACTCTTGAGCAGACATAACTTTTGTCCCGGCTCCATTGCCTTTGTAACACATTTCTGTACATCTGTTGCAGTTGATAAAGAATCTTCCTCATTTGAATTTGGATTACATTTTTGAATTTGGATTCAAATGAGGGGTTAACGGGTTACCATCAGGCCTACAAATCTGGCAAATGCAAGCCAAGTCATAAATGCATATTTGAGCACATGATTGCCCCATGATTACAAAAAAACCAGGGCTCAAATTTAATTTCAAATGCATTATAATATCTGTCGATTGTGATATCAATATTCTCCATGTCCATTACATTCTTGCAATGGGCAATGCACATTTAATTAATTACATTGAACCTTCATTACTTTGAAGACAGCTTCTGTTAAAATTCTAAGGATTATGATAAATTGTGTTTACCAGAGACAAATATGGGCTTCTGTACTAGTGTGGTGCAACAGTGGCGAGCGTCTCCTGTAATGCCTGTGGCCATGAACGTTGTTTTATAATGAGGGAGTCACCTTCTGTATTGTCTACAACAACACAATCTAAAGTTTACAGTTTTATATTTGACATTACCGCATCCTGAACCAAGTGTAAGTATATTTTCCAGAAATATGGGTTACATTTGAGTATAATGGGAGTATTAATTTAAGACCTTAACACCCACAAACACAAACACAGGGTGTGTCAGGGGCACTAAACTCTTTTATAAAAGCTGTCTCTTCTTCATACATTCCAGGTACTGACACCATGACCTTTAACCAGGCCAAGCAGATGATTTAGAAGAATAAAGTACACATATAAGTATTGCACAATAAGGGCAACACAATACTCTTTGCGTTTTAAAGTTACGGTTTGAAAAATGTTGACTTGGTATCCGGTGAAGTAACATAAGACAGCCACGTGGCTTTTGCAAAGCGCGTTGGCATATATCAGCCAGCACCAAGGCATCAGTCACTGCCTCTCACCCTCTACTATATCGGTAGTGATGTCGAAAGTGATACTTCACTGTTTCGAAAAGGCCTTCTCACAGATGGCCAATAAAAATGATGGATGTCGAAAGGGGGTTTCACAGAGGGGTGGGAGGTGCACACACGGTTTCAGAGTTTCTGTATGTGTGTGTAATTCCAATGTGATTTCTCTCAGGAGAACATGTGAGATATTTGGAATCGTTTTATATGGACTTTGCTATTAACACTTAACCCTTGTGTTGCCTTCGGGTCATTTTGACCCGATTCAATATTTAACCCTCCTGTCGCCTTCGGGTCAATTTGACCCGATTCAATGTTTAATGTCGGTGTTCTTTCGGGAGTCAACAAACAAACATAAAGTACCTCACACTTAAACTTGGAAAACAATATTAATTCTAATAATTTTCTGGAGATTTTAATAGCTGGGGTCATATTGACCTCAAGGGTAAAATACGTTAGTAAATATAAAGGTAACAGGAGGGTGAAACATTGAATCGGGTCAAATTGACCCGAAGGCAACACAAGGGTTAAGTAGATTGTATCTGGGGTTGTGCCTAATCGATCAGTCAATCAACAAGGCATAAAAAGGCAATCATTTTGATAAATCAATTGATTGCTGGGGTCTTTTCAAACTAAACATGCCAAACTTATTTTACCAGCTTCCCGACTGTCAATATTGGTCTTTTTGACCGTCCATTGATCATATTGACTGTCCATGGTACAAACAGGATGTTTGAAAACTGCATTTGGGGTCTCTTGGAAAAATGTATTTCCCAAGCAATAGATCACGAGCAATATTGAAGAAAATGCTAAGTTACAGCTGCTATTGTATCAAAATATACTGATGTTTCGAAATGGTCCGTTATGTTCACGTTTACCTCAAAGCACCGCCGTGCACAAGTGAGTGGACAACATGACTCAGTGGACAGCATCTTCAGTCCCAAACAACACTGCTTGGTCAGGCCCCCTTGGCAGATCAATACAGAAAGTATCCATCTAGGGTTATTTTTTAACGTTTCATGCAATGTCTCCTATCTGAATGAACTGGTTTTCACAAGAAGTTACATTTCGACAACACAACCACTTTTTTAACTTCACTGACTAATTAACCAACTAATGTGACCACCAAGTGATGAACGACACACATGACTAGCACGTCGCATATCTCCACTCATGTGACTGACTAAAAAAGTCGACGTTTACTATTATGAACAATGGCTTCATGGCTGAAAGTCCTATGCTCCTTTGAGCCCTCGGCCACCCTTTATGCCCACCCTACACAAACTCTCACACACTTCAGACTGTCACGTGCTCTTAGCATCTACTAATGCCGCGGAAAGGTTTTCATTGGAGTTATTTGAAAGCCACGCACGTCGCATACAGTTGCCATATCCGATGCCAAGGGGCACTGACAAAGCGGCTCTACTTCCCGAGCTGGGAGTGAGAACAGATTGACAGGAAAAGTTTACCTGAAACATTCATCAAACTGTCGGTTGCTTTAATTCCAAGTGCAATGACATTTTTCCGAAGGACCATTAGTCTGAAGAAATGTCACATAGGACTGAAAGCCCATTTGTCCGACAGCCCGTTATTCCGAAAACAAATGCCCATTGTTCAGAAGACCCATTGCTCCGAAATTAGCAGCTAATTATTATTAAAAATGTCTTAATTATACCTTCCTGTTTGCTTTATTTTTTGCCACGGGCATGACCCGCCCTTCCCTGTCTCCAAACTTATCACACTAACCTTCCCAGTCAATGAGTAATAAGAGGGGAAGTGGTGGGTCTTGCCCTCGCTTGTCGGATACAAAAAACAGAAATGTCCATTGACATTGTTCTGCATTTTTTAATCAGCCATGTACTTCTATATGGGAGAGAGAATGATTTTGGAAGAAGAGCCGTTTGCCTTCGGGATAACGGGATGTTGGGTAGATTCAATTCCATTCCAATGAGACATTTTTGGGAATATTGCGGTCTTGGAATAATTGTCCGTCAGAACAATGTCAAGTCCTCTATTTACAGGCAGTTTGTGAATTGTGATATGTTTTTATAAAAATGTCAAATATACTTTTTCTAAACGATGGTAAATGCAATTTCAGATGAGTCAGTTTGGTCCAAAATATCAAGAATGTTTTAATGAAATCATCATTTTGGGGTTGATCTAAATATTTGTCAGGTTGTAAGGTGGAGGACTGCTCATGATAGCTGCTCCACAGCAACACCTTGAACATGTTGTCACCTATCTACCTCTTTAGAATTATAGTATTCGAACAGGTGACATTAACAATCTTTTACCAATAGAACATTTTCTAGATTGGGTGTGGAAAAATCTATTTTGGGGTTAAAACCATATTTAGCTTTCTCTTTAGAAAGTAAATGATCCACTTGGTAAAATAAAATAAAATCTTGAGCTCATTATCTAGTATGAACATCCGACTGTTCACACTTTAATGGAACCAAGCGCCTTTTATCCATGCAAAGCCGGTCATTTTGTCCTCACTCCTTCCTCCCTATTATTCACTTGTGTTTTTTACCTTACTTTGCATGAGGTGTGTGTTATTAAGTAGATATCGATTGTGATTTGATTAAACTCTTGCTAATTTGCTGCAAACCAGCGAGACATTTAATCAAATAAAAATCAATAGCGTCTTAAGAGCCCTTGGTACATCCATGGAATGGGAGACTACAGTGGAGGTGTTATAAATTACTGGTCGGAGTGATACAGCCGATAGGATAATATTGGAGGAGAGAGAAATGGACAGAGACAGAGAGAGGGAGAGAGAGGGAGAGAGAGGGGTGTGTTCCAGAGGATATGTCACTCTTGTAGCATGCGGGGAGGATGGATTTGTGTTCAGTGGGGAACGATTGGCCTTGGTGTTTCAATTCCAGCGTGACAAATTAACCCTGTTGAGTAGTACCAGAATTATCATTGTATATTGTTGTGTTATCTGTACTCTTCTCTTCAACGTATACAACGAACAACACATTTTGTAGACAGTTAGTTAAGTTCACAATTATGTCTGGCAGTGGCCATATTAGTCATATGGATGTTTTACTGTCTACCTTTCAGTCACTAAAGGGGTTTTGTAAATCTGAGATTTGAAAACGGTGACAGTACGGTCTTGCATCTGTCCATCCGGGGAGAGGGATCCTCCTCTGTTGCTCTCCTGAAGGTTTCTTCCCTTTTTTCCATGTGATAGGGTTTTTGGGGAGTTTTTCCTGATCTGATGTGAGGTCCTTGAACAGGGATGCATATGTGTCCAGATTGTACAACCCTCTGAGGCAAATTTGTAATTTGTGATAATGGGCTATACAAAATAAACTCAATTGAATTGACAGCTTTAGGACTCATCACTGCCTCTCTCTGAGTTAAAAGAGATGGAGGGTCTTACATATTTATTTGGAAAGCACTCCTCTGATCCCTGTATTCTGCAGTATAGCAAACCTCTCTGCTTCACTCAAAGTTTTGATCAGAGGTCTTTGGGGTCCAACAATGCAAAAGGAACCAATGGAAAACCCACACTGTGTGAATAAAAGGATGTTCAAATAAAATATCCCTAATCAAAAAGGAACCGAGGAAAGTTGGACCTGATCTAATTTAAGATCAGGTCCAACTTTCTCTACGGTGATTTAATTTAATCTGAGTGCAAAGAACTTCAATTTATAGAAACAATCAATTCAGGGGTCAACCCCAATTTAGATTTGTCAATAATTCTCCTCCACAGCAAACTGGAATAAATTGCAGCGCTTCAATTTGAAGTTGGATCTCTCAACTTTAAAGTTTGAAAACATGTCCCTGCAATGATAAAAATGTGAGTCAATGATACAAATGTGAGTCAATGTCAAGTGAACTATGCGTTTGACCCCCTACTGATCTATTTCCAAATAAAGTAATCACTGTTCAATATCAACAACAGAGAGATGCAGCGTGTGCATGCTATTTCACTCACATAGTTATGATCCCAATTGGATTACCCTGAACCACACTAATCCAGTTTAGCAATCCAACTGACTCCGATGGTTAATAATGCATAAAGAATGGGAAGATATTAACTTTGTAACAATTACTCAATAACATGGCTCATGTCCACCAGAGTGTGTCTATTGTTGTCACCATATGCTCCCCATCAACACAGATGGAAACACACTCCCTGAGGACCAACCGCCGGTGCTTTTAATTCAGAGTGATTCACTCAAATTTTTTAGGTTTGTTAAATAACCCTTATTGTGAACGATGAAAATCCCATCAACTGTCAGACACTTTGCAGTAAAGTGACCTATTTCCCTTTGGATTTCCTCACTTTGAGTTCATTGTCTATTTAGCTCACAACCCAGTTGTCTGGTTGCCTCCAAACACCCCGTTCTTGTGCAACAGCACCAATACAAACAGAAGATAGCGATGGGAGACGTTCCATAAAACTTCGGTACATGGTCAGTGCGGCCATATTAACATTTCATTATCTTGAACGATGAATTCCGGCTGACATAATTTATGGAACAAAATGTCTACATTGGAGACATATTGTTCCACATTTGATTTCCATTAGGTTTTCACAAAAGGTCAGAGGTTATTTCTGCAGTCATTTTTGTAATCATTAAGAGCCTTGTCTCGTACATACCATACAACGCTGTGAAAACAATAAAACACAACAAAAATACTTCTTAGTACATTCACACATTTATGAAATCCATTACGTTATTTATGGAAATGTTAATGCCTGTCTGTAGAACATGGAGTCCTAAAGCATGACGGCGTAGTCGTAGAAAATTGCCGATTTAATTGCAGTGCTCACAAAGCATTGGCGGCCCGGTCCAATAATGCAGCGTGCTTATGGCGTGGCCCGGTGGTAACCCGGGAGTCACAGGGTCACCGTACACATTAGATGTCAATTACCCCTCCTCCCTATGTCCCGCGCTACTCCTATTTATCTTCATCCATCCCAGCTCACACCGTGACCTCCCTACAGGCTCAGCGGGGACAAACACATCAGGGCCTGCATGGAGCGCACACAGACACACACATACAACACACACCTCCAGACTTTTAATAATGCTTTCATGTCCCACGCCAACACTTCTCTTCTGTCTGTCATAGCTGTTTGATTGTAGCTATGCAATATGCTTTTGGGATGTTACTTTGCCCCAGGGACTCAATTACTATAAGTATTCATGGTTTTGTTTGTTGGTGTTATTCGATTTTTTTTTTTTTTTTACAGTTGTCCCTGTCTAATCATTTACTCACTGATTTATTAACCTGCATACAGCCACACAATTGACAAATATCATTCAGTTGCCTTTCTTTTTAATGATCTTGATTTTTGAAAAGCACGACAAAAAACACACGTTTGGACAATGACAAATCAAGCACATTATCCGTATAGATATGCCTCATAAATATGCTGCTAACAGAATGAGAGCCTACGTATCCCATATATGGTTCCATACATCTAAATGTGTCATTGAACTGCACGCATTTTTTAAATTATAGTCCAGAAACAGACACTGGTGGAAGAGAGAGTCCTAATTAAGAAATTCCACATAAAGGACGTGGAACAAAATGTAGCGTATTGCTCACACAGGCCCACTTTCCCATCTGGCCAAAATGGCTATTGTGGCTCATTGTCTAAAAATAGGGATGAAGACAAATTATTATCATTTGCCAAAGCCCATGACAATAATGATGAATGAAAAATTTTTCACTTTTCTGCTGTGCCCTCTGAAGTCATTGCTTAAGGCCTTTTTCTCTATTTCCCCTCATCTCTCTCTCTCTCTCTCTCCTCTTTATATTATAACTTTCCAAGCACCCACCATATGGTGGAAAACATCTATTTAATAAACACCATCAGTACAATCTGAGATCACCGCACATCATAATTTATTTGTTTTACTCTTCAATTCAAAACATTTCCCACAACCTTTTCCCATCCCCTGCTCTATTGTTGTGACCCTCCTGCCCAATACGGAAGCCTCTGCTTTTGTTATTTGTATGATTTCTTTTCTTTTCTTTGTAATTTTGTTAACCCTCCTGTCGCCTTCGGGTCAATTTGACCCGATTCAATGTTTAATGTCGGTGTTCTTTCGGGAGTCAACAAACAAACATAAAGTACCTCACACTTAAACTTGGAAAACAATATTAATTCTAATAATTTTCTGGAGATTTTAATAGCTGGGGTCATATTGACCTCAAGGGTAAAATATGTTAGTAAATATAAAGGTAACAGGAGGGTTAAACATTGAATCGGGTCAAATTGACCCGAAGGCAACACAAAATGACACAACTCACTTACTGCGAAATCGGTGAAGTACCCTTTAGGGTCACTGATGCCAAAGAAACACCTCACATTGAGGCAACTCTATCATCAATTAATTTCTCTATACACACATTAAAACGACCCATTATTACTCACAACCGTTCGAACGTCAATGCTTTGTCAATGTCCCTCGGCGTCCAATACCGACACGACCTTTAGTGTCTGTGTGAGACGCAGCAGGCTTTCAGGTAACTCCAATAGAAGCCCATTCGAGTCCTTAGTAGACGCTCAGAGTGCCGTAGTAGATTGGGAACATCAGCGTAAACTGACTGTTGAAAATGGACACCAGAAGTGTTGTGTAGAGCGTCATAGTTTGAAGCGTAGGGCCACCAGCCAAGCGTCGTTTTTTGACGAGCTGGGAGTGAGAACGTGTTGATTGTTGACATAGCATACAGACCGGACATAAAACACAACCTATTATGAAGAGAGTAAAGAAACAATGACGGTCTATTTTGAATATGTTTTAACCACATGCACATTTTCACCTATCTTTGCTTCATTGGGTGTAGTTGGCAAGAGATACTGGGAGTGCAGAGGGAGAGAGGGAGCCGGGGTTCAGAGCCAGTTCAGCTGTGCACGGTTGACAAATTATTTGTGGAATTGTTGCATTCACAGTCACTTAAATAGGAATCCATCAGAGAGGAGGAGAGGGCCGGCCTCAACGGTGCACCACCTCCTCTCCAACCGTGCCCGAGCCCGCTTCCTCCTCCTCCCTCCTTTCCCTCCTTCTTCTCAGCATTCTCTCTCTTTGCTTTTTGCCTTTTGCCTTTAGCCTCTCACCCCCCACACTTCCTCCTTCATTTCAGCCATCCCATGATGATGGATTGAACCTAATGCAAATTTACAACCATTTTATATGTCCATGCCTACCCTCCAACCCCCCCACCCCCCACGGCCGCCTGCAGGAACATAGCTCAACATCATGCTTCCAAAATGTCCGCCTTGAAACAGCCGGCATCATCGGCCGCCTCTCGATCTCCCGGTTTCACAAATCTGGGCTCGATGGAGATTAATGCCCCCCCTCCACCGATCCGGCTGCAGCTGCACTCTGCACATTCTTGTGCATGTGTGTTAGTGTCTGCCATGTTTAGCAATCCCTCCTAGACAGATGCTGAAGGAAGTCACCGCCTCTCCCGTGTGACCCGTTTGTCCTTTTGTACGGTGACGGGCATTCCGGGTGCGAGCCCTTTCAGCGTGTTGGAGAGATGTAACATTGTTGTATATCACCCGCCTTGATGAAGGGATATAAAAAATAAAAAAAGACATTCAAAAAATACGAAGGGAAGAAGAAAGGAGCCAGTTTTTCACCCTATCAGCTTTGGAAAGGCAATGTTGTGCCCTTGCAATTGAGTAGGTATCTCATCTATCAACAGTGCACCCTCCCGATAATAAATATAGAGTACACAGGCAGCTCCCCCGAGATTTAAGGAGAGGGTGTGTGAAGGAGTACGTGCGCGATTCTTTTGTGCGAGTGTGTCAGGAGGAAAAGAAAAACTGGAACAGGTGCCTTTGCCCTGATGAACCGCCTCACGCGGTGTGTGAAAGGTGATGGTCGGTGTGCGAGCCGCAACCTCTTTGTCGGTGACATCTTGTTTCAAGACTGACAATTTGACCATTTTTGACTCTTCCTGTTTTTCGTTTTTTTCCTCAAACAGCATCAGCAGGAACTCTTCATTTCACAAATTAGAGACAAGATTCTAGTTCTAGTTGGTTTACCCCAACATTTTAGATTTAATTTTTGACCGTCATGATTCCTCTGACTTCTTGTACCATTTGCAAAAGACATTCATCATGGGTCAGTGGTTAGCAAGTCCGTCTTTCAATCAGGGGGTTGGAGGTTCATTCCCTGCCCTAGTCGATGTGTCCTTGAGCAAGACACTTAACCCTGAATTGCTCCCTGTAGCTGTGTCTACAGTGTATGAATGTAACAGGATTGTAAGTCGCTTTGGATAAAAGCGTCAGCTAAATGACATGTAATGTAATGTAATCATAAATGTGCATCTGGAAATCCAGTTCGGGGCCTATTTCTGAAGGGTATGAAGGGCTGTGGATAGGATTTGGATTTGATAGCATTGCATCATGTCTGAAACCAGTATTGAATCAAAACTTGTTGGAGATCATCATTGACATTTTTTGGGTTTTGCTTCCTCTTGCACGGCATAACTTACAGACAGAAGAACACCAGAGGAGTGACCGAGGTGGGGAGGTCCTGGGCTGCAGTTCAGGTGAGGACCAGGGTTTGGGTGATGATGGACAACCTTTGCTTTCATATTGCACAGTAGTCATTTATCTGTGTACTACTTTTTCAGTATTACCATATCACAGTATTTTATTCATACCGTCATTGGCTGCTGACTCCTCACTCCCTCTTCACTGGCTGCTGCAGATTAGTTCTATACAGTGGTGTATAGTAACGAAGTAGAAGTACTTCGTTACTTTACTTAAGTAGTTTTTTTGGGTATCTGTACTTTATTTTACTACTTATATTTCTGTTTACTTTTACTTCACTACATTTTGCAATGAAAACTTGTACTTTTACTCCGATACATTTCCCCTGAAACAGTATCGTTACTCGTTACTACGAAAAAAAATAATCATGAGAAACATCGGGGACTGTTGATCAACACACCGCAGCGCACCTGAACGCAGCACGAGCACCAGGTTGGGACTCAGTGTCCTTGCTGCGTGTTTTCTCTTCCCAGTGATGCCCAGGATGCTAGCGAGCGGCTACAGATACGACTCATTTCATGTGAAGCAGCAATGGAAGCTACTCGAACAACCACGGGGACCAAGATCAACGTCCGTGGCCATATTTGGGCGAACTCTTTTCTTTTGTCGGAGTGAAAGTTCCTTCCTACCGGATGAAGTGCCTCTTATGCCGACCGAAAGCTACGGAGATATTGGCCTTCAACAACACACCAACCTCAGGAAACACATTGAGGTAAATTAAGATTAATCCCATGAGCCGCAACGTTAATGTTTCGTCATCATAAACCTGTTAAGATATCTAGCAGTGTTGTCCTCAGGATTGGAGTAAGTTATATCTTTGGCAGGAGGGGGGGAGGCAGGTGTTTGATTGTCCTACTTATGTTGTACGTTAGGCTAACGTTCGCTAGCTATCGTCAATTAAATGAGACAATCAGCGTGAGTGCAGCAGACGGATCTCTAGCGAGTTAATGAGCTGAAGAAGTGTTGACACTTGTGAGAATTTGTTGATTTGAGTCGTCTTAGCTATAATATAATGCTAATCATTACAGCATTATTATAATTATTTGTATTAATATTATAAGAGTGACGGTCCAGTAATGGCGACGATATTGATTTGGGACTGTTGTTGTGTTTAACTACAGAGATACAAGTACATATTCACAAATCAACTCTGGATGCACGGACAGTGCATGAAACTAAATGTATAAACTTCAAATTAAAACAAACTATTTTGTACAAAACTTTAGGTTGGGGTCATGACATGTTAGGAAGTGTTATTAATTCTATCATGTCTGTAATACTCTCACTTTATTTCAGGAATGGACTACATCAAGCAGCACATGGAAGAACCCTCCCTGCAGCTATGTGATGCCACCAGGTCCAGTTCATCTGATGAAGAGGACTTCTTCTTCGTCATCTCAAGCGCATGACAGCAGCAAACAGCTGGATGGAGACGTGGATCACGTTGACTTGCTGAAATGCTTCCCAACTGTGTGCTGCTGTCTGTGAAGCTAGACACACTCTACCTGCACCTGGGCCTGTGAAGCTAGACACACTCTACCTGCACCATGTGAACGGCTCTTCAGCATCGCAGGACTCGTCTTCAGCCCCAGAAGAATGACACGGAAATCTGTCCATTTTGAAAATCAACTTCTTTTGAAGATGAACAATACATTTTTCACTTTAAAGTGATGATTCTGGTTGTTACTTTTGGTTCTGCTTTTTTCTGTGTTAATTGTGTTTTTATATTTTAGTAATTTCATAGTATTCATATATTGCTAAGTTCATCCGAGCTCATACTCCTTGTTCATGGCGGCCACAGCACCTAAACAAATAAACTTTATAATTCTCAAAATTCTGAGCCTTTGTTTTTTTTATTAACAGCATTTACTTTTACTTTCAATACTTAAGTACAAAAAAAATCAGATACTTTAATACTTTTACTCAAGTAGTATTCTCATAGGTGACTTTTACTTTTACTTGAGTAATTTTCCAGTCAAGTATCTTTACTTTTACTCAAGTATGACTTTTGGGTACTTTATACACCACTGGTTCTATACCTGATATGTTATATGATCCACTGAAGTTAGGCACAATACAAGATCCCAGTTGATTTATCTTCATATCACCATCTTGACCGGGGGTGGGTCAACGGAGAGGGATTACACTTTTCTTTTTTTGGTAGATGACAGAGGGAGACTCACCGGGTGAAGATCTAATTCTACAACTGAGTGCACGTTGCTGGTTTAAGCTGTGAATCCTTTGCCTGATGGGCGTGAATCCCAATGAACAGAGAGCTGTTGGTGGCTGCGTGGGAGGTTTTTAGTTTGTGAAGGGGGGTGGGGGGAGGGGGGTCTGTATGCTAGTTTCAATTGTGGCCGGAAGAGTGTAAAGTGTACTGTGGATGACGTGTGTGTGGAGGCGGGGACAGAGGGTGTCATACTTGCTGGCGGGAAAAAAAATGAAGAGAAAAGAGTCACTCGTAAAATGTTGGTGTGTCAAATGCTCTTCATTACCGGGATTAGACTAATTAGCATGGCCAGTGTGTGTGTGTGTGTGTGTGTGTGCGTGTAGGTGTGTGTGTATGTGTGTGTGTGTGCATATGCTGGTGTCTTCTGTGCATCAGCACGAGTTGTTATGGATGCCATGCAGGATGCTGACAGGCGGCCTGTAGTCAAACATGAAGGCTGGCAGTTGACACAAAAGCACGTCCTGTCACAGCGATACATGTTCTCTCTCTCTCTCTCTCTCCCTCTCGCTCTCGCTCTCCTCCCCTCCCCCCCCCCCCCATGTCTCTGGCTAATTGGGCCTTCTGGATACCTCCACTCCCGAGGAGGCGCTTGTATAGGAGCATTTACAGCTGTACGTGAAGGGGTTAGGAGCAATACCGACTATTGTGTTCACTGTTGTCAGAGCCTGTGTGGGAACCCTTCATTTTATGAGGAGATCTCACAGTTTTCAATCCGTATGCAAATGCTGTGGACATTCCCTCCACTGCCAGCTACAGCACCTGCATTGTGATGTAATTTGCTTAAAGGTATTGGGAAGAAGTAGAGCGACGGCTGATGAATGTGATATTTGGTGAATTTGATCTTGTCTTTGAGTAACTCCTTTACATGATTGTTCTCTAAAATTTCATTTTTAGCAATCTTTTTGCATCATCGTTGCTTCTCGCCATGACGATAACAACTTCAATGTCCTCATTTAAGCTACAATATGACGAGTGTGACACCTTTGAGTACCTCGAGGGGGGCTAAGGGGAAGACGATACGGACGACTGGGGTACAAAAAAATAAAAAAGATTAGAAACACTGTCACGTGAACCATTTGTCAGGGCTAAAATCTCTCCCCCCCCCCCCATCCTGTCTCTTCCTCCCTCTGTTTCGCTCCCATCTTTCTTTTTTAGCTCCTTCACTCAGAAAAAAAAGTATTAATTTATTAAATTTCCTCTCCATTTAACGACCCCATTTGGAGAATTTGCGTTTGATCCTCACCGGCTCGGCGAGGCGTGAAGATGGCAGGACGGGGAAAGGGAGGAGATGGATCCGTCAGTATGTCACATAAATATCTTATTAGCCAGTGATCTTATCATCATAAAGCAGCCCATTTATACAGTTAGGCATGTCATGTTGGTCAATTGCACAAAAAAGAAAACGAAAAAAAAGCAACTGCATGCAATATTAAACCCTCAAATCTCATGCCAAGACCATTAGAGGACTCTGTGAAGCTCTCCTTCCTCTGTCTACTCTCTCTCCTCTTCCTCTCCTCGACGTGTCTGTCATAAATCCCCTGCTTCTGGATTTCTTTTTCCTCCACCAATTCTATTTGTTTTCCAACAGAAGAAGTCGAGCATTGGAATTTGTATTTAAGGGGAGATAAAAGCACTTAGTCTATCAGTGGAGGCGGCAGCCAACCAATGAACAGAGGTTTTCATATTTGGAATGTGGAGGAGTGACGTAAGATGCCGTATACGTCTTTGGTAGCAGACGCAATCTGTCAATCACAGTAAGCCCCGCCTTAAAGCATACTCTACTTTATGGTCCAATAGTCGATTGGACTACAAATGGATCATCATTTATGAAATGAAAATCAACTTGTATTGAAGAATGCTTGGAACTAGAGATAGTATATATCAGACTACGTATCCTCCTTCAAGGGTTCATAACGACATTTTAGGAAAAAGTTACTGTTGATTCTCTACGAGTTTTCTCATGAAAGCCAGCAAAAAATGTAAATTTCCACTTGTGACATGTATACAGTAAAAATACAGAATTCAGTTCCATTATTACAGGAACAAATTTAGTTAGGTTAAGGCAACATTTTGTCGGTATAGATACGAGCTTTGTTGGGTCATTCATCCGCATGGACGGATGAAGACTGAAGCAACACGACGGCAATCAACCTTAATTCATTAATGTGTCGAGAGTGCTCAGGTTCAGGCAAGGTCACAAATATGCCTATAAAACAAAAGTAAAACAAATGTGTCCAAACACACATTAAATTGCAGAACAATCTGTAGGATCTTTAGTTTGCTATGACCTAAAAGGGAGGGGGGGGGCAGCCATGACGTTCTGTAAAGTGGCAGTCTGAGTGTTGCACGTTATGGGTCTAGGCCCATGACCAGATGAAACCCCCCCACACTTACTCTCTGTGTGGCGTTGTGTTATGGGCAGCTGTAACCTAGCTAGGCATCCAAAACTAAACTCACCCTCACTAAACAAAATGAAAAGAATCAAGCACAACAAACCGAGAGTAATGTGGCTTTGGCAGTATCTTCAGGTATAAAAACAAGAAAATGACTTTCTCTTTTTGTATAGTGCATTCCACTCAACAAAACGGCTGGTCATTTGCAATCGTTCAGGTCTAGGATGGATGACCTGTCCCACAGCAAGTGGCAGACATTTCAAACCACTTAATAGACCAAATAACACATGAATAAAAACACGGCAACCCTTAAACGACATTATGAAATATGTATAAGGGGAATCCAAGAGTTCGGCTGCACCAGGAGGTCGGGGGTTAAAACACAGAGCGGCAGGAGAGGGTGCTGAGAATACTTGTGCCTTAGTGCAAAGCTTGTGTGTGTGTGTGTGTGTGTTTTACAAAAAAATGGTGCATTCAGGTGCTTTGAGTGTGCCAGGTTACGAGTAGAGTAAACAGATGTTACATCCATACCCATTCCTCTATGCCAGGCATCTCCAAAGTCCGGCCCGCGGGCCAATGGCAGCCCGCGGTCAGATTTCATATGGCCCGCAGCTTCGGCCATATAATGTGTTATTTCTGGCCCGTCAGAATAAATAAATCATAACAACTTGAAAGACATAATTCTTCCTTTCTAATGTTATCTGGCTCTGCATCGTGGCGCGAACTCTTCTCGAAACCTATTTCTCCGTAGATGTGACACACACTATTACTTTTCTGAAAAGATCTAGTAAAAGATAAGGGCACAATTAATTAGATTTAAAGTGTAATGATAACGGACCACTTTGCATTACTTATAACTCTTGTTTAAAATGTTCATTAAGCAACGTTATGTAACTCATTGAAATGAAAGGTATTCTATATACATTTTGTCCATTGTTATCTGACTGAATGAAAGGTGGACTTGGTTATATTATATTACATGTGGTTACATTGTCATTTAAAAAATAAAAGTAATTGTGACAGTAAAAATGAATTGTTTTATAACAGTGTATTTTGATGTAACCTTTGAGGTTAAAAAAATGTCTAAAGGAATTATTGGCCCCCGGGCATCTTTACTTTATCACATTTGGCCCTCGTTGCAAAAAGTTTGGACACCCCTGCTCTTTGCTGTACATGTGTCCATGTAATCCCTGACAACCCAACCAGGCTACTATCAAGCCCAAGGGTGGGGTTCACATCTGGATTCCATTATCGACGTCTTGCAGTGGCATTTTCATTCCTTCACTCCGGTGTGATATACAGAGCCGTTAATGAGGAGCACAGCGATCTAACACAACGTGGCCAGCTCATCTTTCAGCTTTACGAGTTGACTTATCGGATGCAACAGAGGTGTCAATGTCAAATCAACAGCGTCTGACTGTAACACTTTGTACTCACTTTATTTTTCTCGTGCACATTTATTCAGGTAACTGGAGTTTCTACACCTTTTTTTCCTGGCAAGCTAATCAGAGCGGAGTGGGCCTTTTAAAGAGATGGGCGCTTTAACAGAGAGTTTCAGACAGCGGGTATATATATATATATATATATATATATATATACAGGTTTATTCAGAAAGACCGGATCAGACAAAGGATGTGTTTTTTTGTGGAAACCCAGTAGGAACCAAAGAATGAGCATTATGAGCATCTCAACACACTGTTCTTACTTGGATATTGCATTTTCAACTAGTTTTTTCTGCACACAAGGTGAGGAAATGTTGGGTCACTTCCATAGGACCAAACTTAGAGTAACCTAAAGAAAAACATCCTACTAAGTAGGGGGAAGGACAGAGGCCGACTCAAAATCCAATGAAGCAGTGGGTGTGCTATAGAACATGGTGAGAGAGCATTGGTTAGGGATGAAACCAACGCATCTAGTCAACCACCCCCCCCAAAAAAAGAAATACACACTGAACAACACAAGCATGACAGTTACAAGAAACAACAGCACACACTGAGCTGTAAGCAGCGTTTGTTCCATCTGATGGGCCTCCGGCACAAATTAAACCCCTCGGATAGAACAAACCTTCAAGAGACAATCTGAAGATGGAGAGAGAAAAGGGAAATGAGAGCAGCCGAGAGCAGCAGACAGACTAAGAGGATTATTATTCCGTTATCAGAGCTCCGTGGAGCAGAACTGACATGGACAGGAGCAGATTTCCTGCTTCTCATACTTCCATCTGCCAATTCATCATGCAGAGGATACCCACACACACACACACACACACAAGCACACGCGCACGCCTACACACACACACACACACACACACACACACAGTGTAACCCCACTTGCGCACACAAGAAAAGTGCAGACTCAAATACAACACAAATGGACATAACACTCCTTACTGCATCTGTGCAAATATTAACATTTTTTTAAATTCCTCTTGGTCAATAAATAAAGTATATACCAATTGTTACATCATTTTTGTATTATTTATGATTATTTAAGGGGAGACGTGACAGGGGAATGAAGTAGCATTATCTATTGTATGACAAAAATCGTATTTTATCTTGTTGACATATTCAAGTCAAAGGTTTGTAGTGACGGGAATGTGTCACATGTCTTTGTTTTAGTCAGTAAATCAGAATCTATACAACATCCATTAAAAACTAATATTTTCGTAACATTTTAATGACTAAAATGTTGCATTAATTAGGTGATGAATGATATATGAACAAAACTTTCAGACTATTGAATGTGTATTGACCTTTGAACATATGTATTGTAATATTTCATGTGTTGAGTATGATGAGGAAAATGACCTCATATCCCCATGAAACTTCCCATGTTGATCATCAACATTAAGGCACTTATATTTTGTGTTTGATTGTTTTTCTCAAATGTTCTGTTCAAATATGCAAATGAGGTATTTTCTAACGATAACTTTTGGTGAATTTAGGAGACATCTGCAGACGCAAAGAGACAAAGTAGCACAATAAACCCTCCGGTGTGTGTTGTGTTGTCTCTTCCACCAGAGAAAGAAGATATGTGATGGAAAAATAGCCCCAAATCTCCAAATTGATCAGTGCATGTTTCTGGCCCGGCGGTTTCTCGACTCCGTTGCTGATAAACATCTCGGTGACGACTGGCGAGGTCGGTCCGTTTCGATTGGACGTCTAAATACCAGCATCATCGGCACGCCGAGCATAAACAGAATCTCTTCCTTCTCATCAGCGTACCGGCTTCCCCCCCCCCACACACTTCATTTGTAAAGCCCCAAATCTGTCTCATTATCTTTTTTTGATGTTGCACTTTATCAAAATTGGACTGGATCGCCCCGGGGGCCCAAAAGTCCACGTGCAGCACGGACTAGGAGGAGGAAGAGGAAGAAGCGAAGAGTGCCCGCCTCCTCTGTTGACAACAACAAGAAGAGACCATCACAGCGAAATGCCTGCATGTATGGACATCAATTACTTTTTAATTGTGAAAGAGTACAGTACACTAATTAAAACTTGTATATCTTGCCATGCCAAAGGCAAAACTAATAATTGATATTTTATTAATATTCAAAAAGTTGCACTGGGAATATATTAAAGCGATTTTGTGGTTGCTGAAATGATCTAGTAGCCGCGCGTGTGTGTGTGTGTGTGTGTTTGACCTGTTTCTGAGATATTAGCCGGCTCCGCCCCTCTCTTAGCCAGGCCCAGTCCAGTTTAGCCTCCGAAAGAGAGGGAGGCAGGGAGGGTTTGTTTTGGAGGACTGGAGTTAATTTCACACAGAATCGAATTTAAAACAAAATTTCTGAATAATACAGGGGACCCTCAATCATCTGAGCCTCACTCAAACGCTAAACATGTTAATATTATTCTGCAAATTGCAAGATTTGTGGTTGATGATGCATGCCAACAGAAATCCTTTTCTCATCTTTTTGTATTAATCTCGTGAGAAGAGTTTTATCTGAATGTGCATGGGAATATTCATTATATTTTGTATTTGAATGTCCCCAGTGTAGTTCACTCTGCAGCAGTGCTCTCGACCATTAATTGGATGGAGGACTTTTGTTCCCCTTGACATATTACCAAACTTGACATTTTACCCGAAGAAGAAGAAAAGAACGTGAGAGGAAGAGGAGACACGGCTCAACTCAGCCTTCTTGGGAGGAATTGTGAAGTTAATATTACGGTACTATTCAAAAGATAACAATGGCCACTGACCTGACCTGGTGACTCCGCCGTGAGACCAACTGTGAAGTAAAGAATATCGTATACTCTTATCTGTAAACTCGGTTCTGGGAAATAGAGCTGCATGAGTGATGACTCTATTTAATATTTAATTCTGAGTATGTTCATGTTAAAGCATGATGTATTCCACAGTTGAACTACGACTGAAGACCTCTGGGCGGTCACGAGGAGAACCACAGAGGACACATCGACGTGTCAGAGGAGGAAAAGCTCAGGTGTAAATGATCAGATAAATCATTTTCTGTCATCCCAGAAATAAACGTACATATGTTCCACACACTGTTGTGTTATTATGTTCATGTAATGAGCATGGAGCTCCTTCATGCTCGGTTCTAAACCTGTTCTAAGGTATGAAGTAGACTTTTTCAGAAGAAACATTCAACAGTGCTGTGACTAAAAGCTTTTGTTTTATTTATTTATTCATTAAATATGTTATGTGACTGTGTTGAACAATCTGATAACTTACATATTTCCAAATTATTAATGTATAACAACAAATGAGTGACATCAACCTGGACCTTCTGTACTCAACAAAAGCACATTATACAAAAAATTTACATGTCAATATTGTATATGCATATATTTATATATAAACATTTGTATATAAAAAAAATACATTTATATATCAAGATATACAAATAATTCATATAAATACAAATATATACTATATAAACATATATTTTGTATATCGTGAAAAAAATGTAGTGACAAAAACAAAATCAGTAAAAACAATAAATCAAATCTCGAACTAGAAAATCCCAAATTTTGCGAGAATTAATAAAAAATATGAAAACAGCAGCGGAACACCCACTTGAGTTGTGCATCTCGTTGACATCAACATAATGATTTCAACAATAGTGCCGAACCCATAATGGTAAAGTGGCACAGTGTGAAACAAGTTGGCTTCCACTGCATCTTTATGGTATCTCACATTGATACAGAAGAATGTAAATCATTCCGATATCAGAATTTTAAAAATATCTATGGTCTCATATCAGATCCTCCTCGACAAAATGATATATTTTAGCATTTGTTCATCTTCTAACCCGATCAGCTCCTGATAAGGACAGTGCTCTGTGTGTGTGTGTGTGTATGTGGGGGGTCCTGCACATTATCTTCCTCACCCCCCTTGCTGTTGAATATTCACGCGAGGGGGAAAAAGATTGCGCTAATTTAACATTTCTAATTAAAAACTATTTGGTTGGCGGTATCGCATAAACACTATTATTGTTTAATATCGTGCACTGTCGCGGCGGAACGATCCATCATTCTGCCAGGTGCTGCTGCCCCCTCCTCCAACCAAGCGACGCCCACCCTCCACCTCATATCATATCACCTTAAAAAAAACATGTCGGTGTCTTTTTCTTATTTATTTTTTTGGAAAAAAGGGAGCCGTGGCGAAACAGAGAGAGATGGGGGTGGGGTTGAGCCCATGTTTAGTATTTTTTTAATAAGCGTCCTCAGTACTATTGAGTGGGTCCCTTTGTTCATATGGTAAGATTAATTATGCTGTCAGCCACTCTCAGGGGCTGCTTAACAAAGATTCAGTGATATAATGGCCCGGCCCTGCGCTTGGCAATCACAATCACTGGGAGACAATTTCAAATCCTCCCTTTTCATCATTGGGGGGTTGGGAGGGGAGTCATTATTTGCCGGCTAAAACACTCTTCTCCTTTGCATCCGACACACACAACCAGAAACACACACACATTCGGTAGAAACACTCGGTGCAGTTTGACTCTCCAGCTGTCGTGACTCTCCGTGGTTACGAACGCAGGTCTCCGTCGAGGGGCGGCGGAAACGAGTAACGGAATGACACACAGGGTTTGAACTCTGCTTTTGTCGCCAGTGGTTCATCGTATTCCTCCACACACACACACACACATTTCCTTTCCCCTCCACCTCCCCTCACATCTGTATTAAACCGGGGTTCATTTTGCATTGCAGATTGAAGACACTGCAGCCGCATCATGGCGAGCGCCTCCGATGAGATAGATGTTTTTTGTCATAGTCCACGGGGGACGAGCGGGCGGGCAAACCGATTGATACCGGAAGTTCTATTCAGGCGATTTTCAAAGGCCTGATTTGTATTTTTCTGTGTTATGAATCACGGCGCGCAACAGTCTCTCTCTCTCTCTCTCTTTCTCCCACTGTGCGTAACAAAGCCTGGATGTGTGAGGAGAGGCCAGGGATGGAGAGAGTGTGAAAGATTTTTGAGGTTGATAAATAATCACACGTGGTTGTGCGATGTGTTGGCAGTAATGGATGGGTGGAAGGGGCGTGGCAGTTTTAATCAGCCGTCACCAGTGTTGGGCAAGTTACTGAAAATTAGTAATTAGTTATAGTTACTAGTTACTTCTTTTAAAAGTAATTGAATTACTTTACTAGTTACTGTATATCAAAAGTAATTAGTTACTAGGGAAAGTAACTTTTAAGTTACTTTTATGTCTGCTTTTTTAATGTCATGAACAGTACTGAACAGTCAAACACAATAAACATATGTTGTAGACCTATTTATTGCAATCAACAGGGCAACAGGCCTTCAAATCAAGCAGGAGTACAAAAGTCCCTTTTTTAGTTAACTTAATACAAAATAACTGTCTCAGTGATTTAACAGTGTTTTTTTACCACATTAGGCCCAATGAAATAAAAGTGATTGGCCTACACAGTATTAACACTAATTAAAAGAGAAAACAAAGGTGCCTTGAGGTGCTGCATATAATTGAGTTGGGGGGGTGCTAGTGAGGCGTGTACGTGCTGATCTGGAGTCAGTTTGGTAGGATTTGGGTATAAATTAATTATTTCATTTAAAATATGGATTTTTATTTAAAGATATTCATGTAATTTGCATGCAAAATAGGTCTACCGGACCAGCGGACACAAAATTCAACCAGCGGCAAAAACCGCGGACCTGGCAACACTGGAAGTGGCTGTCAATCACAGTGTGGCACCGTGATGCTGGTCGAGGTGCCTGTGATTGGCGGAGTAGAGGGGAGGCGGGGTTAACCTGTCGGAAAACGGAAGTTAAGGGTGGTTGACGGGAACCGTTGTTGTTGATGTTCGCGCTGCTGAGCTGAGAGGAGCACGCTGTCTGTGTTGGTGAATGCCCAATAAAGGGAGGAATAATAACGTTGTCCCGTCTCCGTGTCATCAGTCCATAACGTCCGAGACGTTACATTATCATTGCGCCACCAAGGTCCTGCGATGTCAGATCAGAAGCAGCTAAAGTAGCCTAGCTTGTCTTCTTGTCTGCAAGTGTTCATTTTTCACAAAAGAGAGTAACGCGAGTAACGAACTCATTTAAATTTCAGTAACTGTAACTGCGTTAGTTGATTAAAAAAATACTTCGTTACACGCTCGTTACCGCAAAAAGTAGTGGAATTACACTGGCCGTCACGCAGGCAGGTATACCTCTAACTAGCTCACGGATCAAGATCACAGATGGCGGGGGGGACATAATCTGGAGTGTGACTCCGGCTTCAATACGTCACCATGTAAAAACAATGTCAATTAAACTAGAGATTGAGATGATAAACTCATGTTTACTGAGGGATTAAATCAAGTGAGAAGTAGTCGTTGGCTCCAAAAATTATTTTCTCTAGACTTCTTTACATTCTGACTATTTTTTAGCATTTTTAAATAAATATGAAATGAACGTTTTTGAATACCCCTTTTCTGAGAGAAAAAATGTATGACATAAAATTACACGGCTCTTTATATTTTGCATTACATTACATTATGTCAGTGTCAGTGATTCTTGAGCACGAGATAACAGGACACTTTATTTTTGAATACGCTTAATTGAACGACCAAGCTCAAAAGAAAAGGGAACAAAAACACAAGAAGAGCACATAAAGACAGGGAATTCACACACAAGACCACTCAGGACACACAAAAAGAGGAGGGAGACAGGACCAGGAAGCACATGGTAACAAGACACAGGTGGATCGAAAAGGTGAATATGATGAAAATGACATAAATGATATCAGAATCTAAGCACACATAGATGATAGTGGACATAGAGTGAGACTAAGTGCATAACCCTGAGGAAAAAAAGGGATGGTAACAGGTGTAACGATAAACTTCCTCTAGGAAATCTGGATATCAGGAAAGCAGCTAGCCATCAGGCCAACTCACTTGCCAGGTTACCCTGAATTAAATGTCCACCCCAGTCTTGCTCTCGATAAAACCTTACGGCCTTCCAGCCCAACCCAGCCCCGTAACCCTTCCAGTGGAGGGGAGGATTGTGCCGCTCTTTAGCCTCGGGCCTTCCCCCTTCTTACTACTGGGAATTGCTTGGAGGCTCTGGGTGTGTTACAGCGGTCGGGGGAGTTGCGGCTTGATGACTCTGGGGAACTGGGGACACTGGCGTGGGGCCAGTTTCTGTGGAACACTCGTCGCCCGAGTTGTTAGCGAACTGGGGCTCTTTTTTTCTGGGAGCACTGAGGGAGCCTGGCGATGGGAAGCGCCAGTTTCTTTGAAAGATGACTCTGAGTGGGAGAAGGACTGAGAGAGACACGGAGCATGACTCTTTTCTGAGCGCACCAGCTAAACTCTGATGAAGTAGACTCCGCCACCTTTTGGGAAAGTCATGACAGAACTCGACGTTATGGTGAACTGGAGTGAAGACCATGGCATAATGGAATTAGGAGAAGAGACTGTGAAAGCTGGGACACAATGTGAGGGAGAGAGACCTGAGGCATGCTGTGAGGAGGGGAGTAGGAAACAATTTCATGCATGGAAGTTCTTGGCCTGTTGTCTGGAAAGAGGTTCCAGGTGAAGTTTGACCTGACTGGTGGGCGACGGCTCTGCCTGTCGTGACGAAAGGTGGTGGTATCCCTGATGACAGGCTGACGGTGGCACGCATGAGTGGCGTGACAAACATTCTCAGTCTAGACCCACGTGATTCATCATGAGTCCATCATGTGACTGACAGAAACTATTTTTGACTTATGAACCCCTGGATAGCCAACCATTTGGATCAATCAACCACTGTTAGAACTCTGTCAGAGGAAGGGAAATAATTGATGAACCAATCCAACTTCCTGTGTGTGTGAGACCGTGGCTGGGATGGATGGCTCAGCCCATCTTAATCTGATGTGAGCCATGAGGAATTCATGGATCACATTGGACTGGAGCAAGCCCATCTTAACTTATGATGAATCCATTTACACGTTCACACATCCTGAACATTGTTCTTGCTACTACATTTTAGCCGCCGGATGGCCAGCAACGAGTGGATTGCCATGATGATATTGCTGCCACACAGAACAAACAGCGGTTGTTGGGACACTTGATGAAGCTTGATGGAGACTCATTCTGTTAACGTCTGACTCCACTTGCCAGGAAAAGGCTGATTCAGCATCTAACTCATAGATGCCCGATCACCTTTTAAGCTCTTTTGGTCCTGAAAAGGGACCAAGTGGGGGGGGTGTTAGAACCCGTTTTCAAGTGGTTCGCAATTGGTTGAGAGAAGAGCCTGAAGATACTGAAGCTGAAAGAGGCTAAAGAAGAAAGGGAGTTGAGTACGAATGAAAGAGCACACTGTACTGAGCCTTTCAGATCTGCTTAGACTAAAGTTCGACGGGAGTTTGAGACCCGGTACCTCAAAGAGTGTGCTCTGTCTCCCTCCAGAAAGTGTCAGCAGCGCATTCCTCACCTTGAGCCAGCCGCTCCGCTATTCCTTGGCAGCTTACGCTCTGCACAGGTAAGCACATGGTCTCATCTTGTTGTCTTCAGTGTTCTGTTTCTCGAGGGCAGCCAATAACGTTGGATTCCCCATCCACCCATTGACAGGCGCCACCTGGAATGCTGACCATAGGCTGAAAGCACCTGGATCTCTGGCGAGAGAGGGGGCAAAGCTTGCAGGACATCCATTGAAAGGAAGAAGCAGAAGAGAGACCACAAGAAGAGGAGCAGCAACAAGCAGAGAACAGAACATAAACTTAATAAACCTATAGAAGTTAGCAAGAACTGGGAACTTATTGAACCTTTTTCTGTAGTCTGGTCTGGGCCACTGACTGACTGCACTGACTTTCGCAGGATCCATTTGGATACAATTAGGTGAGACTAATCCTTTTTGTTCTTCTCCTCTGACACTGTTCTCGACTTGCTTCTCTGTCTGAATTCCACTGATTCTCTCTAACTCTCTAAGCTGCCATTACACATGAGTTAACATGAGATTTAAAAATATGGGACATGATCAACAGTAAATCCAGAGAAAACACTGACATGGAAGTATGTCCTCATCACAAAAAAACATTCAAAAAGCTTGAAAAACAGCGGTGCATTGCACAGTCCAAAAGGCGATTAGCATTACTATCAAAGCATCCTTCCTGACAAGAAGTCAGTATTACACTCACCCCCTTTGAATATTAAACTCTCCACTTGTTTTTTCTTAAATTAACCAAGTGATCAGCATCAAAAGCAGATGAAGTAGTGTGGTTGCATAAGTTGGCTCAGCTTAGTGTCATTTAGTAACTAAGCCAGAGTACAGGAAGGAAATCTAGACGAAGTGTTCATTACCAAGAAAATGCTTTCCCACCGGAAGATCCTAGGCTGGACTTCTTCCGGTGAAGGGATTGATAGACGATGATTGAGGCTGTTCTCCTCGGTCCATGGATCCCTTCTGGTTCTCTTCTCGAAGGAATCTTCGGGAGGAATGGGATCTCAGGGTCTCGCAATGGGGGGATCAAAAAGACATGGCTTTAGACTTGTTAAGGCTTTTCTGGTTAAAAATGGGTTTTAGAAAATCTCGTGGTCAAGATCAATTATGGTCAGAGGAATCAGGGTGATAGATATAAGATCATGGTTCATGCAGTTGCTTTGTACTGCTGATCTGTCTACAGTGATCCTTACATTTCCTACTCTCTTAAAAGCTCTTGTGAAAGGACCAGATCTGTTAGGATTGTCCATCTTCAAATCAATCCGGTGCTTAAAAAAAATAAAATTGCAATCATGCGGACTCAAAATTACTTAAATCGATCTATGGGCTGAAGGTATGGGCTACTGTGAACAACAAAATTTATGCCTGCTAAGGCAGTGCAACACTATGGATAGTACATGTAACAGTTTTTAAGATATTAAGTTTTTTAGTTTTTCTGTTATAAGGTTTTGGCACCTTTCTAGCTGAGTTCGTCAGCCCTGGGTCTATGGTCTGATTGTTACTGGTCAATCTTATCTTACAAATGGTCAATGGTCTGATTGTTATTAACAATGTCTCAGCAAACTTCTGATTGAACCCATCTTTCATTTCCTCCTGTTCCTGATCTTTTCGGGCACCTCATGAACAACAACGAGGGGAGAGCCAGCGCTGCCTCTCCTCCTCCATCTTTTCCCTAGCAAGCTCCTCCTCATCCTGGTTCTTGTAGTATCCAGAGAAAGCCGTCAGAGATGGAGTCAAATGGGTTCTGGTCCTCCAACCACCCTGGAAATCCTCCCTGCATGCTTCCTGAGGCTGGCGGACCGCTGGCGGCGATACTCTCTCTTTGGGAATTTCCTCTCGATGTTATCGGACGGTTATCGATCCGGATGGCCCAGATGGATCCCTTTCCAGATGGTTAGTCCAGGTCCAGCCAGCTGTCCAAAGTCCTGTCATGAAGGCGTGCGAAGAGAGTCGAACAAGTCCTGTCATGAAGCTGTCCTGTCAAGCTGCTGCCATGGCATAATCACCCACCTGACGGTTGAACGGCGTGTTGAAACAGTTGTTGATTTGTTTCTGCTGGCCCCGATGAGTGGTCATGGCGTGATCAAAAACAGTCTTCTGCTGGTTATGAAATCGCTCAAGTATGTGTCTTTGTTAGTGTCTCAAGTCACATTTCCAGCGTGCAGCTTCGGCTCTCATGAGACACAATATACCAGCCACTCCATGCATGCCCAACAATAAATAAAACTGCTGTTGAAATGTTGAAAAAAAAGTTGTTCAGTTCCAGAAAGCCTCTGCAGAGTCTCGAGTCTCTGTCTCTCCGATTCGAGAGGAAGAGCCCAATGAAAGGGAGGAAACAGCCTGACTCAGGGTCAGAGCTGATTTTGAGGGCAATTGGCGCTGTGGATGACGAGTGGAAGGAGCATGATGTGAAAATTATTCATTTGGGCAACCAGTTGTTGCAGCATTGTGTTTAATAATCTGTTTTCCACCCTGGCGTCCTCCCAGCTCGCCCCTTTGTGCCCTTTTTCAGCTGACTTTGTCCAGTTGAAAAATGCCCTCAGCCTGTACCGACCACAGCGGCGTGAAGCGTTCTGAAGCGTTTCTGCTAATGTTGGTGTGTGTTCGTGCTCTGTGTCTCGTTACCACTTAGGGACCCGGACCCAAAGAGCACCCAATTGCAGAATAAGTATTTGTAAGTACTTTATTTTTTGGTTCTGCAGTGAACAAATGAAAGCGCGCTCACGTGGGGATCAAAAAAAGCTTTCAAAGAGCACAAAACCGACCTGATCATGGCAAAGACAGCAAAAGACTGACAAGGACAACAAGGGAGACAGGAATTAAGCACATGGTAACAACAGGTGGGACCAATCGGGCAGGCGGGGCTGACACTGATGAGAGCATATAGGAGGTGATGATGACAGGTGAAAACAAAATCAGAGCCTGAAGAGAGAAAAATATAATAAAAATGACCTGAACCTCTCTAGCATATCTGTCGGTGCACAACACATTACATGTCATTTGGCAGACACTTTTATCCAAAGCGACTTACAATAAGTGCATTCAACCTAGAGTAGACTAAGAACAAAAGTACCATAATAAGAGCTATTTAAGTGCCACTGAAGTGTTAATCTGTGTTTTAATCCAGATATAGTCGGAAAAGATGTGTTTTTAGTTTCCGGCGGAAGCTGTAGAGACTTTCTGCTGTCCTGATGTCAGTGGGGAGCTCATTCCACCACTGAGGAGCCAGGACAGCAAACAGTCTGGATTTCGAGTGATTAGCTCGAAGTGCAGGAGTCACAAGCCGGTTGGCTGTTGCCGAGCGGAGCGAACGTGCCAGTGTGTACGGTGTGACCATATCCCGGATGTAGACGGGGCCCGATCCGTTCAGAGCACGGTACGCCAGAACCAGTGTTTTGAAGCGGATGCGGGCAGCCACCGGTAACCAGTGAAGAGAGCGGAGGAGTGGTGTGGGTGAATTTCGGGAGGCTGAAGACCAGTCGAGCTGCTGCATTCTGGATGAGCTGCAGAGGTCGGATGGCCTTAGCAGGTAGACCAGCCAGGAGGGAGTTGCAGTAGTCGAGGCGTGAAATGACCAGAGCCTGGACCAGAACCTGTGCTGCCTTCTGAGTAAGAAGAGGACGTATTCTCCTGATGTTGTGCAGCATGTACCTACAGGAACGCGTTGTCGCAGTGATGTTGGCCGTCAGGGAGAGTTGACTGTCTAGTGTCACCCCGAGGTTCCTGGCAGTCGGGGTAGGGGCCAACACAGAGCTGTTGAATGTGAAGGTAAAGAGCTTTACTGGGTTTATACCACGGTGGGGTAAGAGAGCAGCACACCAGGTGTATCCAATCAGTTTATTACACCCAATCAGCTGTGCAGCCTCGGGAGATTTATAACCCATTTATAAAACGCAATCTTAATAAATCAAATTCTAACGCACTTTCTGAATATAAACCGCAATTGTTTTTATTGTTTTCAAAGGCCAGTCCAAACACTAAAAGTTTGTTCAGGTGGAAACAAATAGTGGACATCGTTGGCTGTGTTCATTGTCAGGATGTGCATGTGATTGTAGGAGGTCCAGGTGAAAACAGAGTTGGTTTGAGATTCTTTCCACTCTTCTTCCTGAAAGTCCTCACAACTCCTTCCCGATGACATCACACAGGTCGCAGAAGGCAGAAAGCTTTGATTGATCGAGGACCAGCATGAAGTATGTCTTGTCTCCTGGATAGGATATAATGCATATTAATTGAAATCGTTCATATGTATATTATAATAAGGTATTCATTTTAAAAACAAAAAGTGTGTACAAACATCTGTAAAGGCAGGTATGGGAATATACCTGGGTTATTCAATTGCAGTTCTTTTAGGCGATAGATCCTGCCTTATTTAGGAACTTTGTTTCAACTGACCAAAAGTGTGTCTCCAATTGTGTGGCAAACAATAATAACCAGATTGTTTTTTTACATTTAAAAAATATATGTTTTATTGATTTTCACAGTTTTTATCCCACCAGGGAAGAGGATTCACACATGTCTCAGGGCAATTACAGATTGAAAATTTAAAACCTCATTCCCGACCCCACCCTACCCCACCCACCCACCAATTGTAGGGTTACAGGCTACAGAACTTATACAATACATTCAGGTAATTTCAGGTACATTCAGGAGACGAAAATGTAAACAGAATCAAATAATTACATTAATCCATCAGGTAATGTAAAGCAATTTGGAAATGAAAATTAACAAAGTGAGAAGTTGCATGTAAAAAAGAGAATGAGTAATGGCTAAAGGACAACAACAAAAAACAGAAAAAACAACAACAAAAAACAACAAGGGGAGGGGAGGGAGGGGGGATGCTCACTGTTGCTATGGAGCGGATCCACCTTAGTCTATGTCGAGAGGTTCTTGTAAGGAGTCGTAGTATTCTAGAAAAGGTCTCCATACTTTACTAAAGGTTTGGGAGGACACTGAGGGTATATTTGATTTTTTCAAGTGTCAGGAAATACATGACATCTTTGATCCAGTGGGGGAACGATGGGGGGGCGCGCTGCTTCCATCTCAGAAGGATCAAACGTCGAGCAAGAAGCGTTGTGAAGGCTATGATCACATTGGTTTTATTTGGTAAACGGATACGGACTTCCTCTGGAATTAAGCCAAAGAGTGCGCAAATTGGGTCTGGGTCAAATTGAGCCGCAAACATCTCACCATAAGCTTTAAAAATACTTAACCAAAAGTTGGCGAGTTTAGGGCATAGCCAGAACATGTGCAACAAGTCTGCTGGCTGGCCTCTACATCGAGGACATAATGGGTCAGAGTTAGGGTACATTTTTGCCAGTCTAGCATTAGAGTAATGCGCCCTGTGTACCACTTTCAGCTGTATTAAGTTGTGTTTAGCGGATGTAGATGATGTGTATATCAAATCTAAAATAGAGTCCCATTGGTCATTTGTTATAACCACTCCAAGATCGGAGTCCCAGGCCATTCTTACATTTTCCAAGGAGTGTGGGTTGAATAACCAGATTGTTTCAATCAAACACACACACACACACACACATTCACATTTGGGTCAGTTCATATATTCCGGACGCTGACCTTGCGACGTGCCAGTCAAACGCACCACAGAGGATTTCCCCGCCTCTTATCCTATATCCAGCCGAGGCGCCTACATCATGACCACGGCCACAAACTAGGACTGATGCCACCGTAATCATGATGAATGGAAGGCAGGAGACGCGTCACCATTTCCTCTCTGCTTGATAAATGGTGTAATATACTCTTATTTAGCACAAAAAAAGAACCTAATCATAGATCTTTGGATGGCGCTAATATTCCACATCATATGTACTTAAAGAGCACTTACGGTAGATCCATTTATTTTATTTTATTCTCTCGGCTGCAAAGAGAACTAGGAAGTGATTATTATATGTCATTTTGTTAATTGATGTGTTTCATTTATTGTATTTAAAATGTCAGTTTCTTAGAATTTTGATAGTCGATCACCATCATTTCTGGACGCAAACATAAGTACGTTGATTTCACCCCAGCCCATATAATTGTTTAATAGTTCCTGCACTAACTGTCAGTTAGTTATTTCAGTCATTATGAGGCTGCCCAGTAGGCGACAGTCGCAACTCACTCAGATATTTGTAGCAGAAGCCATAACATCGGTAAATTCACATAAAACTGTGACTTTTGTGAAAATGCAATTCTTAAAAAAACCATTCTTGCAAAAGTGACGACGTCAAAGTCTTTCAGCAGGCCCAGAGCAACTATTTGGTTTGTGTGTGTGTGGGGGGGGGGGGGGGGTATGAAGAGAGATTTTGGATGCATCAAATGCAGCATAGCACGGACACAAATGAATATTGTTCAAGAGGTGAAATGCTTGAGAAGTCTTGCAAACAGGACATTTGCATTTTGATTCTGTAAAAAGGGCAGTTTTTCTCCCTTTGGCTGCTTCTTTTAACATTCCAAAGCTGCAGTGCCTTCCCCCTTTTTAATTATTTGCATAGTGGTTATTACAGAAGGATTGCCGTAATTATTGTTCATATCCTCAAGTCTTTATTGTTCTCATATTGTTTTGCCAGATAGAGTTAAGGTTAATGTATTCCAGCTTTTAAGCCACATTATCCTCCTAATTATGATTCAACCTTGGCTTTGCTCTCTCCCTCTTCTTTTTTCATCCCATTCTTTTTGTCCTCGACTCTTAATGAATGTTTTTTTCCCCGTATTGTTGTCATCCACTTAGCATCATACCGTAGTTGTCACATATGTTTTTTAACCCACCTCCCATCACGGATATACATTCCCGTGCGACTTGAGCAACTTTAAATGGTCTGCCACCATCACGGGGCCCGTAGGAAATTAATTGCCGCCATGACAGATGATTGGAGGTGACGTTAAGGTCATTAAGTTTTGCATACCCCGTAATGAGGTAGAAATGGACGCTCGCGATTGGCTGCATATTATTTGCCAGACTACCGAGGTTGGCTCGTGCTATATCACCCATTATTCCGAGAGGGGGGGGGGGGGGGCAAGAAACATCACTTTTCTTGTCTCTCTTCCGGCATTGCTCGCAAAGTGTGTGTTTGTGTGGCGGCCGTGGCGGTGTGAAGGAGGGTGGGGGCTGCGCTGCAGCGGATGTGACAGTTTTAAAGAGAGTTAACATGTAAATCAAAAAATAGTTTGGGCCCTTAATGGATGTGTTTTAGCGGATCTCTCCCAGCGAAGGCCCCCCTCATCCCGCGTTCTGCGCGACCCGCCCGCCTGTCTGGCGGGATGATGTTTACAATAATGGGGAGAGGCAGTCCAATTTCATCCAACATGCCCGGCACACAACAGCCACCTCTTTGTCCCCTCGCACCACCCTCCACGCGCCACATTTGAAAAGAGACGAGATTGAAAACAACACAAACTTCATGTAGAGGGCATCACAGGGTGGGGGGGAGGCAGAGTCGTGGCACGGACGAGCATCACACGCAATCCCACCTTGCCAGGGCGCTTGTCAAAATCATGAAATATCACTTCTTTATCGCCACGACAAAACTCACACGTGCACAGACATTGTGATACAAACAGAAACGCACACACGCACAGGACCAATAGACTGCTTTGTATCACACACACCGGCACCGTGAGGTCCCGAGGGAATGATGAGGGGAGAAATGCCTGATATATTCTCCCGACGTCACCGCTTCCTCTTTCTTTTTACTGCTTGTCCTTGTGGCCAAAGACCCAGCGAAGAGTCCATGAACTGTCTCTCAACTTGTCACACAACACATGTTTTTATTTTATTGTTTGAATCCGTAGATTTATCCTAAATTCACCAAGAGTCAGCATTAAATGCCTTATTTGCACATGTAAACATACAATTGCAGAAAACTTTTAATATAAAAAATAATCATCCTAATGTATGTAATCAACTGAGGAAGGTGTTTTCACAATTTTACAAACAGCTCTTTAAACGCTGTTTTCTTTTATTTTTTGATACAGAAATCTAAATTTACACCCCCCAAACATTACACTTTCATCTGTATACTAAATTTTATTAAAAGAGGGATTTGTTCATATATCATCCAACGTCTGATTTATAAAACATATCACATGGAAAGCTGGCAAATGATTGTATTTTTATGGCTTGACAGAAGTTAGTGATACGAAGAGATATTAAACATTATTATTATTATTACTATTATTATTATTATTATTATTAAAAAGTTCACGATAATAAGTCAATGAAACAATACATTTTGAGCCTGACTTTGAACAACGTTCAAATGTCTGAATGTTTTTTTGCATATTTTAAAAAAACATTTCAGAAAACCCGCGGAAAAACCACATAATTTTCATGAATGTAAGTAATCAACTGAATTAATTATCTTAACACACATGTGTAACCTCTCCACCTGCGATGTCTTGCTTTCTGTGAAATAAAATAGACTTGAGATTATCTCACAAAGGCCAGAACAAAAAAAGCTTTCCAATACGTGTACAACTGTGTGTGTGTGTGTGTGTGTGTGTGTGTGTCCAGAAATAAAGCCCCTCCTCCCCCAGAGGTTTATCCTCCTTCACCTCGTGTAAGAGCAGGATGTGAGGAGTCTAAAAGACATATGCATTCCCACAGATGCAGGGCCCAATAAAATACATTAGTTACAGAGCAAAGCAGTGGCGGCTGGCCAATAGTAAACAAAATAAAAAAGTATACAAAGATTATTATAATAATATACATTATATTGATAAATTATACACATTTTCATGATCTGTATTTTGGAGATATGGAAAACACCCAGTAATATTTGTAAAATAGGATATCTTTGCAAAATATATGCTTTTTCTGCACTTCCTATAACGTCCTCTCCGCCCTTCTGCATGTCTCAGCTGCGCTGGGGCCGATGTAAATGAGTGAAATACAATTTAGCTAGCCAAATCCGCATCCTAATATAGATTCAGCTGTGGGCCAAAATCATCTGGCCAAAAGCCGCACGTTCTCGTCAGACGCTTTTTTAACGACATGACAACGGCCAGCGGTCGTGTGAGCACTTCTATTCCAAGACGACCCGACCAGGTAAAATCTTGGGAACAGATTCAGCATGGACAGTCACAGGAGTAAGGGACATGAAGCACTTGTTGGAAAAATTAAGAAAACATGAGAACACCAGGAGACACATGGATAACCCCGTCAAGCAGCCATATTGGGCAAAGTGAACGTCACTACCAGCTGGACGACGGACACAGGAGGAGGTAAAGAAACACAATGAAGAGATGGATGAAAACAGGCACACTTTGACCCTAACAAGCTTCATAGGGCATCTTAAAATATATAAACATGTCATATATATATATATATATTATATGATTTATACAATTCAATATGCATATGTTATTATAATATATTTATGATATTTATATAGTATCAACAAACACAGGACTTTCACCCAGGAGAGCGTTAATAGTGTCTCTTGTGAAACCAAAAGTCAACACTGACTACTTTTAATTTATGCTCGTTTTAACAGAAAAACATACTTATTTCATGCAAAACTATATATTTGTTGCTAAACCTCAACATTGGTTTGTTCTTCTTCCATTTACAATGATGACCACTTGTTTGAAACTGTAAGTGTAAAAAAATGAATTTCTCTCAAAATATAATTGACCCATCCCCCCTCGTCATTCAGCCAAATCAAACACACTTACCTTTGGTGGTTCCAGGCTGTACATGTTGGTGTTGTTTATGTTTTGATGTGTCTGTCTTCGTATTTTGCAAGTGCACAATATTATTATTATTTTATTTTTATGGTGAAGCAACCATTTAAGTTTTTTAAGATATGTAGGACAACATTTAGCAAGATAATGTATATTAACACAGACATTTATAACATTGCTTTAAACAAATGATGTAGAGATGTTATTACAAATCTGCGTTGTTCCAGTTTAAATGAGCAACACTGTTAGACAGACAGAAGCAGCAGATGGACAGGCACGCTGAATTAAAAGCCGTTGGACTAATCCGGGTCGTATTGTCCAAAGTCCACGCTGCAGCAGTGGGGCGCTGACCTTCTCGCCTCTCCCCTAAGCGTCTTCACATCTGGATGTTTTCTCCCCGTCCTCTCTAACCTTGCATCGTACCTCTCCACGTTCTGTACTCACCTCCATAAATAAGGTCAGCGCGGACAAAGAGAGGAGACATTAAGGTAGAAAATCACATCAGGGGAATAAAACCTGGATATTTTTTGTAAGTTTTTGTAGAAATTCTTATTGTGCGAAGAAGGGTCAAGCACCCATCATTTTGCTCTGATCCGGTGGGCAGGTTGGAGAAGGACAAGAGGAGAGGAAGAGAAGTTCATTTTATTAGGGAAGGAAATAGAGAATGAGGGCAAGGATTTCGCTGACGAGTGGGGAAGAATGAAAAGGTTAATTGGGCTATTATCCGGCTGTAGTTTTTGAGGGATTTATAAGATATCCTGGACTCGCTCGCACTCGCTGGGTTTTGAGACGTGTGCTCATGCACACACAAGTGCACATTACCTCACACTCGTCCACATATTCACACAGCTTCCATTAGAATCCAGACAAAAAAAGAACACTTAATAATATACTATATAAAATAACAAAGTAGGATTGCAGATAACAAAACAAGAAGGTGCTGTGACAATATGGATGTGTTCATGTTTGGTTTGTGTCATTTGCATAGATTTTAGGAGCAGAATAAGCAAAGAATCATGTGATAAAGAAACAATTCATTTAAACAATCAAAGGATATAATTGTAGAAATTACTACATGTAGTATTTAAGCTAAGCTAATCACATACAGCTCTGTACGTTAGATTGATGCAGATTTTTTACTCAGAGAAAGCATTTTTCCCTCCAAATGTTTAATCCAGACTATTAAATCAGAATAAAACAATAGAATTTATTCAGGATTTTATTCAATCATAATTGCACTTCTTATGATGCTGATGCATTTATTTCCCATTGTATTATATTATTTGTAAACAAATTAAAACATCCAACATAGGTGTACTGTTTGCTTGGTTATGTTTGTGCAATAACAGCACTTTAGCAAGGGGTTTGTTAGTTAACATCCATTTTTCGGGGTTCGTTAAGTTTGTTATTTGTCAATAATAGGCATTATTAGCAATAGGAAACAACAACATAACAGTTTGACTTTCGAGTTACGAGGCCCAGGCTGTAATTCATGAATATCCCACGCAAGCAATGTGTATGTTATTCACGTGATCACAAAGCAGGAAGTATAAAGACGCCAAAAACCCGACTTGACGTGCGCCGGAGAGGCTGACAAACAAAACCCTTCAGAGTAACAATCCTTATTTTAACCCAAACCACAATCTTTTCCTCAACTTAACCATGTAGTGTTGTTGCCAAAGCTAATTAAATAAGTAATATCTTCCGAAGACAGAAGGTTATTTTTAAAAAGACTTCATGCATGTTAAGTTGGTGTACTTTCTTGGGAAAACGCACACAAATGAAGAGCAACTTTTACATTAGATATCATCTAATGTAAAAGTTAGATGATATCTAACAACGCTCCAAGGTATGTGCCTTAAGTGCAACCGGGTCATGCTCCTTGTCTTTGGGTAATCAGAAGAGATTCTTGGAAATGAAGGAAATGCCCATATTGATGTAAAATTAAACAAAAGAGATACGCCAAAGCATTGACTTCAAACAAATCGTCACACATCGAGCAAACAGCAGTTTGGCACCGTCTGACTCTGGAAGTTTATCTTCATCAGTTTTTATCTCTCTCCTCTCCTCAAATCAATATCTTTAGATTAGTTCCTGATCAAGTCAACTGCGTGCCAGTGTGCACATCTAAATGTAAAGTCATCTAACAAAGAGGGCTCTTCATGTAACCTTGGTATGAACTCAGGTGTGTCGCCGACGCTATCGCTATGATATAATGCCCTTCTTATCAGTGGCTAAGTGATCACGCAAATAGACCCGATCAATGATGAGCTTGTGTCCAGAGGACGGCACGACAATGAATGAGGTTGAATTAACAAATGACTGATGTAAATAAAATACCCCAGTAGGGGTGCAGTTGCCTCTGAGACCGAACTGAGACGGCAACCATCAGTCAGCTGGGGATTCTTCGTGAGTTCGTCACCTTTATGGCAGTAAGTATTTACAAGTACCACAAGTATGCAAGATGCAAAGATAGCAGGTCGATTAATCAACTGTTTGATTACTAAATGTATTCACGAAAGATCTTCATCAGGTAAAATTCCAACACATTCCAACACGTTCCTACCCATAACTGGTCAAATACTTCCACTTAGTCAGTGGCCCAATACCTTTCTAATGACGATGCTCTAGCTAGTCAATGATGGCGTGTCTCCGCTTCATTACACAGTGACATGTAAAACGTTTTTAACAAATAAACCGTGTCTTCACAGTTAATGAAAGTTTAAGCTTGTTATGTTTATATGTTCCGTCTCTTTTTAAATTAAAGTACATCGTATGTTCACTTAGTTTTAAGGTTTGCTTTATTAGGTTTAAGGAAAGAGACTGGTTTGAGTCCAAGGGGCAGACTGTCAGACAACTGCGACATTAAAACGAGAGGTTTCTTTAGAGGAATCAGGAAACACTTCCACAGGGACCGACAAAATAAACAGGATATGAAAGTTTGCCTTAATAACTTTAATTTCTTAATGTATATTTTGATGCTTATACATACTGAACGCTACACTTCTGCAGATGAAAAGACCTCCAGATACTGAATATATGCAAACAATGAACGCGTATGGGCAGCAACACTGATGACATAATGGAACCACAGTGGAACAATATAAGCCACACTACAGCTTTCTCTTTCCAAGGTACACCCACCTGTGTGCTAATGCATGAACACACACAAACACACAGCACGCCACAATTATTTCTTTACTTACTTATTTGCTTACTTACCGGCAGAGAGAGAGAGCGGAAGCAGAGGGCAGCGCTCTGCCCTTGAGAGTGGGCCCCTTGATTAGCAAAGTTCTACGGCAAATCAGCAGCCATTCACATGACGATGAACGCGGCGGCAAAAAAAAATGAACAGCTGTCACTGTGTGATGTGTTAATTTCCTGACAGTCTCTGCGCTGAAACCAATTACTGATTTAAGGGCAGGGAGTGAGCGGGGCCCTCTGCACACACTCATTAGGCTCCTTCAAGACGAAAAAGGATAAAAGCAAAACAAGGGAAGGAAGAAAGGAATAGAGACTTTCACACTCTCGCTGTCAGCCAAAAGCCTTGTATGTACAAAATGTCACTTTAGAAATAATTAACAACAAAGCTACGAGAGTCTAGTGCGTCTTTACGCCATCATTTATTAAAACATTATGTTTTGCGGGACGAATGGAATTTTACTGAGCACAATACCATTGTCTCATCTGATAGTGTTGTTTCCTGTATCTTCACTGAGAGTTTGAACAATATGCTGGTATTCCTCCTGATGCTACCATGACAGCGAAAGACCACTGTTCATTTTGGATAGATTATCTTGCAGTAGGTGCTTGAAATTCCTCGTAATCTTTCTGGAAAATACTTTTCTAAATATTAACCGTCTCGATTATCAATAGAGGGACTTCACAGCAGGAGTATATTCATTGTGGCGCCTGCTTTACTTTGCTCAGCCGAAACTTCCATCTTCTGTTTGTGTTTTCTACATTCTGTTCACCAAAATGCACTCAAGTGTATCCTTGAGGTAAGACTGCATGTCCTTCCTCGTAAAACTTTTGCTTTTCTTAACTATTTCAAATCCAGCATTTATTTGCATTCGTGTTTCTTCTTTCATGTTTCACCTTCATGCTGGCGATGCACAAACCGGCCTGCTGGGTCCAAGCACCGCTTGTTTATTTTATGGGTTTGATTTAAAGAGACTCTCCTGGAGTTATATTCCACATAGGTAGAGAGAATAACAATGAATTCAAATACATAGAGGAGGGACCCACGTCAAATACTGCCGCTGGGCCCCCGGAGCCTGATAGCAACGTACCCGCAAAGGGCCGATTACATCAGATGTCTCTAGAAACGTGGTCGCCCGCAACACCATAGTTTTCCCATGGCAAACTGAAGAGGGGAAGTAGAGCACTACAGGTGAAAGTGTAGTGTCACTGACCGAGCGTCCGTATTTGAAAAGTTGGGGCGAGAATGTGTTGAAAGTGGAGAGCATGTACCATCGCAGTACATTTAGAAATCTTCACGAACAAGCAAATTACATTCAATTACATTGTTAGAAATGTATAAACAAATGTATATATACTTCAGCTTTTGGAACCCACTCCATCAAACCAGCTAACTTTCATGATCCAGAGTTCGTGTGTCTTGTTTCCTGTCTTATTTTGAAGTCCCTGTCTATCGTGTCCACTGTTTCCCTGCACTTCCTGTCTCTGTGATTGTCTCCCTGATTGTTTCCTTCTGTGCATTTCCCTAGTGTGTCTTGATTGGTTCATTCCCTTCACCTGCCCTCATCCACTCCTGTTCCTCTGATTGGTTCATTCCCTTCACCTGCCCTCAGCCACTCCTGTTCCTCTGATTGGTTCATTCCCCTCACCTGCCCTCAGCCACTCCTCTGTCTCCTTTTGTGTTCATTACCTTCACCTGCTCTCACATTCATCTGTCTCGTTGATTGTTCATTCCCTTCAGCTGCCCTCAGCCACTCCTTTCTCCTTGATTGGTTCATTCCCTTCACCTGCCCTAAGCCACTCCCTGATTATCTAATGCCGTACACCTGTTTTCCCCCTATATATCGTGCCAATCTTTCCCTTGTCTCCTGTTGGTTTGTTGTCTGTATTTACTAATGTCTCTAGTAGTGTCTTTTTTGAGTGTCACAAATTCCTGTTTTGGTCGATTTCTGTCAGTTTTCCCAGTGCTCCTTTGTTCAACCTTTTTCCTCGGGAAAAGAGTTTTTATTTATTTGCAGCTATAGTCCAGCCTGGTTTTCTCTGCACCTGAGCCTCACCCTGTGACAAACCTGTTGCACTAACAGACATCTTGATACACTGGTTACCATCTGCCTTTGGAATACCTCTCGTAATCCACATTACGCTCCTTGGATCCCAGAGCACTCCCAGTCTGAGGGCCGGCGGCGCGGCCGTATCCCCTGTGGGCCTGCTTGTCCTCTGCTCCCTTCTACCACTGGAGATAATGTGAGAATATTTATTCACTGTCCTCCGTGACCCGCCGAGTGCGAAGCAGCCATAATTGGGACGGTGGTTAAGGGGGCTGCTGGGTTATTCCAACGACTGGCCTGGCATCTTTAGAAACACGGGCCCCCCCCGGTCCACGTCCCCGTGCCCTGCTCCCTCGCTCAGCCTAATCTGCTAATAATACCTTTGTCTAATGGTGTCAATGGCCATATATCACCCCCGGACTGAAGAGAGGAAGGCGGTGAGGTGGGAGGACGAGATAGCGGTGGGGATGGATTCAAAGGCATGCTTTCTGACATAGCTGGAGATTAAATAAGTATATTCACCCGAAACAATCTGATAGTGACCAAGAGAAAATATGTTGAAAAAAAATTGGAGTGCATGCTTTGTTGAGGTGGAAAACAAAAATGACAGTTTTGGGTTGTTTTTTCCCCAAAAAAAGATAATTTAACTAAATAGATTATTTCAGATGAATTTCTGGATTTGTTCAAAGAGTTCACATTCCCATACAAGGAAACTACAATTTTAAAATGGATTACATTGGCTTTTTATGTAACACAGATATGTATCAATGAATCTTGGATGTCCACTTAGATGATAAGATAAGATGATAAGATATATACTTTATTAATCCCCAAGGGGAAATTAGTTCTCTGCATTTAACCCATCCTTAGTTATTAAGGAGCAGTGGGCTGCAGTGATGCGCCTGGGAAGCAACTGGGGGTTCACTGCCTTGCTTTAGGACACTTCGACTTGCAACTAATGGGGAGAGCCGGGATCGAACCGAGGGGTTGCAGGACGACCCCCTTACCTCACTGAGCTACAGCCGCCCCCAATTTGGAGGTTGGGTGGTGGACTGGGCTTTCACCCAGGAGACTGGTGTTTGTTTTGTTTCCATTTTGTAATAATGTTAAGCCAAACTATTCTGTTTTTACTGAACTATTCATGATAAAGACATGTTGAAGCTACTGAGCTCAAACTGTGACTGTAATCCTAGAAAAGATACCGACGTATTTGAACATAATTTTGTAGGCGATATTTTCCCAGCAAAGTACCCCCTAACCAGTGAAAATAAGTTTTGGTTAAAAGAAAAAGAAGTAGAAATACATAGCGCTGTGTCATCAGTGTCTGATTTAGTTAAATATAGAAACTGAAGATCGCACTGTTACATTGAAATTAAATAGGATTATTCGTCGATATATGTAACCTTCTCATCAGTTACAAATTGTATGAGGAGACATTCATTTTGGACTTGTGTAGATTTTAATTATATTGTTTTAAAAGGTTAATGACATTGTGTGTTTAAATTTCAGATAATTAGTGGGGAATTTGGCTTGGAAAAATTACTGAAAGTATGCGGATTCTCTCTGTCAAGCTTCTCCAACATGAGGATTTTTAAACTGAATATTTTGGGATTTTGAACTGTTGGGTCAGACAAACAAGCAATATGTCTGATAAATTTGAGCAATGTTCAAGGACAAAGCAATTAGTTATTGAGACAATCATCAACCTTGCAATGTCATCGTTAATATAAAAAAGGTCATTAATATGCAGCCCTAAGCAAGGCTAATAACCTGCTCAGTATTGGCACTTATCGAAATGAATTTGGAATGCCGTGTCACTTTTGTTTGAGAAAACATATTGAAAAAACTTGAGAAAGCTATATAAACTGTTGCACTGAACTAAGTGCTTCTGCACTTACATTCTATTGAGACACTTGGGGGCAGGGAGGCGACTCCTGTGATCAAGGTAAAGGAGGCCTCATGTAAATATGTGGAGGCAAAGGGTAGGACCTGCTCCAAAGCTGGGGTCTGTCCTGCTTCACACACACCCAAAGCTGTGAGTGTGGATGTGGCTTCATCTGGAGGCCTCGGCCAGATGAGTCTTCAACCTCTGTATGTTCAGCTCCCATGTGTTCACAGAGGTGCATTGCGTGGCCTTGACCGTATGAAGTTGATGCTGTCATTCATAACATCATGTAACACAGGGCTCATGTTCTGAGTGAGACTCTTAAAAAAACTCGGGGGTCTTACCAGCATGATTTGCATGTTTGAGATGCTGCTCATGGTGCGCTGGCTTGATGCTACTGTTAGCTAATCTTTCTCCACATAAAGGGGGGGTTGCAACTCGTGAACGGAAAACCAATATAAACATAGTCGTCTGAAAACTGACGGAGTTGTGTTGGTTTCTTCTTCTTTGACTCGTCTCTGTGTTTTCAGCAGCATCGCCGCTCCGCTAAAGACACGACTCCATTGTTTACATTCTCAAGGCGGCAGTGATTGACAGGTGGCCACTGGTGTAAGGTAAGCACAAAAACAAAAATAAATCTGAAAATGATGTTGAAAACGGAATGATATTTAATTAGACAATCTTTCAGACAATAGTCTAAGAATAATCCCAATTGAAGGTCGGTTATCTGGATTTCCATTTCCACCGCAAATTTAAGAAAAAACCCACAATCAAAACAAAAACACCTCCGTCCCTGTAATTGAGAGCCGTGGACGCCAGCCCTTGAATCCACTGTTCAAGTCTCTAACAAGGTTAGTCGTCACAGGGCCATGGTCACCAATTGCTTCTAAATGAAGGCAGATATTAATGAGGTCTTGATGGAGCTGAGCTTTTGTTGGAAATGCCTTGATGTCGAGAGCTAAAACAAGACATTCTCATCAGCAGCCTTCCCCAAGTCTTTAGAGATCAAATTATGTCTGGATATCAAATAAATGAGTGACTTACTCTTAATTTCACAAAGAAAAGATGGTTGGGGGGGGGGGATTTTTTTAATTGATTCCTTGACTTTCTTACAAGACAGAGAATTGTAAAACAAACTCGGAGAGGAGAAACAAGTCTTTTCTTTGTTCATAAATAGCTGATTATTTTTAATTTCCTTAGATGAAATGCAGAGTGTCTCCCATGAGATGTGCTTGGCTAGTTATACTGCAGTGCTTGGGTATTTTATTTATACAATTGGGCTTGAGTAAACAAACTTTAGTTTTTCCTGATAAACTGACTTAAAAGACATGGAGAGGCAGCTGTTTGAAGTGTAAAAATGAACTTTTCTTAAATACAGGCCAGTTGACTGACATTGCAGATATATATATATATATTATTATTTGTATTTGTACTGTACATATCTGTATCTATCGCAAACACATTTACAAACTCGTCAAAAAATGATTTCATATTTACACTGCATTGCACTTTGCTCAGGATTCATTCATATTTTCTCAGAGCGGCTTACATTAAACACCCTGACACAAACATTGTTTCAGGCATAACTTCTATCACTCCTGCAGTATCAGATCATCAACATATTTCTGTGTTTGGCTTTTCACAACCTCCTGCAGCCAGTACTTAATCAAGGGAGGGGAAGAAACAGGAAACTGTCACATAAGTCAGTTTTCTTACAAGCACCTCTCTGAATAATATTGCATACATTATGAACCTGCAGCAGCAGCGCCGTCCAGAATCCTGCGTGTCTCCGACCGAGAGAGAGGGGGACGTGTCCTGTTGTGGACGGTGACGGTGACTGCTATACCCCTGGACAATAGTGTGGGAGGACAGCTTGATCTTCAGGCTTCTCTATTGACTGGGACTGGTGCAGTGGTTCTGGCTGGCTGCTTCCCTGAGGCTAGTATTGACACCAGGGTTCTGGTTTGGATAGCAGGGTCGCAGGACTAGGACTCTCCTCTTTTGATTAATTGAGCACGGTCCTTGATTAATGATGCCTTTAGCCACAATCTTCTCGCTGTGAACTCCAACTTTTATATAGCTTCGCTTCAAGGGAGGCCAGCATGAGGTTTAGCTGTTGAAGCTTGTTATGCTCTAGTCAGATGTATGCGCATCAATATCAGTAAGGTTAAAATATATTGTTTACCTCTGCAAAGGAGGTTGTGTTCTATGTTTGTTTCCCTGTTTGTCAGCACGGTACACACTACTGGATATATTGCATGTAAGATAGTGGGTAAAGGGACCTCATTTATTTAAAGAAAGATCTGAAACATGGGTGGGGTCGCATCATTTTTCTCTCATTGGTCTTGGCTGATATCGGCGCCCTCCGACTGCCCCTCTTGTTAATCGTATTCACATTTATTTTGTATTTTCATATTTGTCAGATTATTGATAATCTGAGGTAGTTACATGTTGCCTCACATCCCTTGTAAATACTTGTTATTTAGTGTAATTTTCAGGATTTTTATTGGTTTAACTATTTCCCTGTGTTATGATATGCATGACCATCCTGTACCTATATTTATGATCAGTTTCCCCAATATTTCTGTAAAGGGGTGAGAATTCTTGATTGGTTTAATTGTTTGACTATGACATCGGCATGACGCCATCAATTAGTTTTCTATATAGTGAAGTGTCTCCCCTTTCCATCGTTGTCGTAGGTCGGTTTTATACATTTCAGGAGCTATGCATTTGTTTTGCTGAAAATGTATTATGCAGGCAACTCATCTGCCATCTCGACCCCAATCGCACCCAAAAATAAACAAAATGCATTCAGTTCTTAAATGCCTTGTAGCATCATTAGGTGCCTGCCGCGGTGCACATAATACAGCTAAGTCATCACTCCACCGAGTCACTAAAGACTCCACGTTATCCTCCATGAGCAGAGCACCGCAGAAGACCTCGCCTTGTTACTTGTTCTAAAAGTAAGCAGCTCGAGGTCGGTACGCCGGCACCGGCTAATGCATGCAGTTTGTGCAGCTGCGGCGCTGGGACGGCAGACAGCCGATCATGCCGTGATTTATGACGCTGACCGCTGGCTGCGTGGTGCAGGCTAATGACACATACACTAAAGTCATTGATTTGTATGAATGCCCTCCGCTCTTCATCTATCACAATTTAACGTTGGGGAGTTTGCAATGCAGAGTTCGGAGAGGATGAGAGGATGGGGAGGGGTGAGGAGGTAGCATCCCGGGGAGAAGAGGGCGAAGAAGGAGGTGCAGGGAGTATAGGGAAATCGACAAATAGCCACCAGACGTGGAACAAGAGATGCAGGTAGAATCACGGTACAGTGGAGTTCAGGGTTCCCCAAGGCCCATCAGCCCAACACACCCCACCCCCTTTCCTTTCTAAGTCATGAGTCATTTGCTGCTCCTCTAATATCCCCCCCCCTCCCTTTCTCACTGCTTTATGGAAATGGCCATGAATTGTGCACAGTGGACACTGTGCTCAATAAAGCAGATAATAGCAACAACAAGGAGAGAAACGCAAGAATTATGTTCAGTCTAGGGGGGAGCGGAGGAGAAGGGAGGGGTGCAAACAGGACAGATGGAGGAGAGAGAAGAGAGAGACGACGCATGCTGGAAAGGGAATAAGGTGTGCGTGTTAACTGTTTCATGAATTGTCCATGCATATGCGGTATCGAGGAGGTGTAAAAGTTCAGCGTGACAGTGGTGCGTGATGGGAACGCACAAAGCGTGCTCGCCGCCTGTGAGGCCGGTTTTCACTTCACCCTCCTGCGAGAAGGAGGAAGTGTGCCAGTGTTTAAATGAAGCCAGTTGCATGTGTGATGCATGCTTCACTGTGAACAGGCTTCCTTCCTTTGTATCTTTGTAAACACAGATAGTGACGACCACATCGGGGCGCCCTCAGAGCATGTGCATGACCAGTTGGCAGGAGTCTCTTCAGACATCTTTCAACCTCTCCCTGTCCCAGTTGTTGTTTCTGGAGAGCTTCAGATGTCCACCATTGTGCCTGTCCCAAACACCCCAAGTGCCTGAATGACTGGAGTCCGTTCGAAGGACTGTAATTGTTCATTTGTTCCATGTTGCCTTGGTGTTGCTGGACCCCTGTTTGCCTGGACCCATGATCCACAGCAATTCGTCGCACACTTAATTGCCACCACACCGTGCCGCCCCACCTGGGAGGAGACCGCCTTTCCACCTGGAGGGAGGGTTGTGTTGTGCCATGCATGCCAACACTATTATTACAGCTTCAGCACGACATAAGCTCAGAGGTCAGACCCTGCACCTACCATATTGGGCAGCTGGATACTGGACTTCCTTGGCTGGCCGCTGGACTTCTGTGCGGCTGGATACTGGACCAGAGGAGCTGACCGCACCACCTCAGCCCCTCACCCTCGCGTGGGGAGCCCTCTCTCACTCCCTGTACTCCCATGCCTGTTGAGCCTCCAGCACTCCGCCGTCATCATCAACAACAGCTCCGACACAACAGTGTTGGGGCTGATCACCGGCACACGACACAGACAGCAGAGAGGAGACGGGCAGATCACTAGTACAGCAGAGGAGGGAGTGGGCCCACCAAACCCAACGTCAAAGAAGACCAAAGCTGACAAGTGGACTACAGGGTGGAGAGGAGAGGATCTCCATCTCCCCCAGGCAGGTGCAGAGAGGGTCAGCAGCTTTAGTCATTCCTCGGTTCCTCGGAGTGCACACACATGGGGACCTCACATGGACCACGGTGGTGAAAAGGCCCACGAACGCCTGTATTTCCTTAGGCGACTGGAAATTCTCAACAAGCCCCGCATCATCCTCACATCACAACATTCTACCAGTACCATCAGTGTTCTTCTGGGTTGCATCACCGTCTGAATGTGGGAACTGCACCGCCCTGGGCGTAGGAGGCGACAGAGCGGTGAATGTGGTCGGCTGGCCATCGTTGGTGTCTCCTCCATCATGGACACATACCTGGCGGTGCGTGGGCGGGGCCAAATGGATGATGAAGACAATAACCACCCCCAAACAACTGTTCACCTTCTCTACCGTCACAGGCGATACCGCCAGTATCAAGTGCCGCAAAAACGAACTGGACAGCTTCTTCAGTCAGCCCATCAGGCTGCTGGAACAAGGACTGAGACCCTCATTAACACACACACCAGAACATATTCTATGGTGTATATTTTATTACATTGTTTATATTCTTTTTTCTTAGTCTGCTACTGGGGTTGTTTTGCAATAAAATTTCACGAACCCGATTATACTTGTAAAAGGGGATGCACAAGGGTGAACTTTATTTAATGCTTGCACAGCATCCACATGTGTGTCTGGAAGTGCAGGAGAGGCCTTTCCAGGAGGGGGAAGAGAGCAACAGTCTCCTGGGAAAGTTTGAAAGATATCTGACGAGGACATTATTTTTTTATGTTTCGTGCATTTTCCATATGAATGTCCAATTCAAAAGTGATGCACATTATATGAACTGGTCATGAGAGGGATATAAAATACAACATTAATGATGTTAAGTGCCTTGCTCGAAGAATCGACCAAACCGCCAATGTCACGTAACATCAGTGCTACTGTGTTGTGTTTGGGCAACAAACCTAATAGGTTAGATTTAGAGAAACATAGTAGCTTGGTTTGAATAAATATGTGTGTTACGCATGCATTTTGCATAACCTACGCATGTTAAGTATGTGAGTTGTGTCACAAAAGCGAGGCAATATAAGTCAACGTTTCTTTTTGGTTTTGACACAGGACACAAACAGCGGTCTTCTGGGTGACAGTCCTGTGTTTGACCGTAACATCCATCCGGACCTCTCTCCTCTGCAGACTTTGTCACCTCTGTTTTTAATTCTAATAGTTAGGTGGGTCATATACAAATTGCGATGCATTACTTTTTGTAGGTATAAGTACAAGCAGTAACGGAGAGCCGCCGGACTGGGATGACTTCTCAGCACTTGAGCATGAGTCAAAAACTCCTTTGGATGGAATCGGTCCATGACATAAATACAATAAAACTAAGAGAAGCACATCAAAAAAGATGTGAGCCGCAACATGACCCGGTATGTGATTGGTCCAGGCCTGTCGTTAGAGTTGTTCACAATCAGTCGGCTGGTTTCAAAGACAATTTGTTTTTTTTAACTTTCAGCTTGAAAACCCAAATAAATTCGGTTCATACTTATGTTTCCAATCCTGTTTGACATTTATTTTCCCTATTTCTTAACGTTTGTGGAATCCTTGACTATGCTGCCGGAGATGATTCCTTTATGGACCTCCAAAAAGCAAAACATCAACAAAGGACACACGGGGCAGGAGGTGCAGCTTTATTTTGTATTTCTGGAGCAAGAAAGTTTATATAATAATACGAAAAAGTTGTTGAATGAGGTCTAACGTTCTGGCCAAGATGTCCTTATCTTTGTCTTTCTTCCCCCACTGCCCCTGTCTCTCTCTCGTTCCTCTCTCTTAAGGCATCTCCGTCTCTCATGTAAAAACATAGCGCAGATGGAGCCATGACTCATGCCTTACAGTGCTCGCTTTAATTACGGCGGATGTAAACACGGCTGTCAGTTATGATAATCCGAACCATATCTGGTCGGTAGAGGAGACAATAACAACAGGGGAACAACAGGAAGAAGACCAACTGGACACCTGCTCCTCGGACGGCCCCGTCTCTCAGAGCTTCACACGAACATCATGTCATCCCATTTGGAACGCTTTAGCTTTGGCTTCCTCGCAGGCCGGATCATTCGGAGCGGGAATGTACACAACCTCCGCCGTCATCTGTGACGGCACACACCGCATTTAGACTTAAAGTAACGATAATCAATTCTATGAAAATCAGTGATGTTTGTTCCGTTGGTTCCATGCTCGAAAAACACAACCAAGGTTAATCTTTGCAGGTGTTCCTACTTTGTGTTGAAGAGTAAATATGTGCATATGACACACAACTTCAGACTTGATGAGCATGTATCTTCATTCTTCCAGATGGTGGTACTATTGCAGTGGTCACAACATGTGTTAATTCCCAGTTGCCCATCTGCAACCACTGTGCGGTTGTTTTTTGGAAAGGGTACACGCCTGCTGGGAAACCAACGTTTGTTGTCGTGATACAAGTATATTAAACCTGTTGCACTCAGACATCCACGCAGTCAACTTTTCTTCAGAAGGAAATAGCAATTTGGTGGAGGTTTGTCTATTTTAGAAGTGAATATTTGTTCTTTTGCAGCAGAGGGGTGAGACGGAGGGACAGGGAGCAGCAGGGCTAATGATGGACAGGTGGAAACAATGAGGGCGGGGCAGACACTCACACAGGTGGGAAAAACGCACAAAGGCTGGAGGCGAAGTGGTCTTCGATGAAAGAGGTGAGAACCAAAATAAAACAGTAAACATGAATTGGAAAACTTAACAAACAGAAGACCCAGAACATGAAGCACAGTATCGTAGTCTGCGTATAATCAGAACCATGATCGTTGCCTTGCTTTACCCGACAGTGCTGCAGTTGTCTAAAAACACACACACACACACGTGACCCCTGTCTCTGGGGGTCAACGTCCTGACCTTTGTCCAGCAGCAGACCGGCCTCCAAACGACTTGCATGGCGACACAGATGAAACATTTCCTTCAGTTGAAATAATACAAAGTACTTTAACTATACACTGCTCCACTTAAAAGATGCAATAAAGGAAAATACATTTCTTTGTCGGCAAATCCACTTTCTCTTTAACAATTTAATGTGAAATTGAGCAATGATTTGTCCAACTGCAATTCAATGCACCACTTATGGATCCAAGGGTCCAACTTTAAATGGTCCGCACACACACACACACACACACAACGCAGCCTGTCGTTTAAACATCTTAAATGTGTTCAAAACATTCTGGGATTCATATGCGAACCATATGGAAATAGTTGTCGAGGATCTGGGAGTCTATTCTTGTACCAGCTCATGTTTGACGAATGTCAAACACACTTAATTGGAAAGCCCTTTCGTTCAGGATGTTCATTTGCATTCAGTAAAACAAAAACAAAAAAGCAGCTTGTTGCATATTTCTGATGAACAGAAGATTTCCTGAACCGTGAAATTAAAGCGTGTCTTCGAGAATTCACAGTGCCGTTCGTCGAGAGGGAAAGGAGGGCGGCGTTGTCAGTAAGGATAAAAAAATCAATACGTTGTCATGCCTTCATTCTCCTAGACATGTGTAATGTCTGGCTGAACATCTACTCAAACAAAACATTAAAACGTTGTCAAAATTGCATAAAAATTGATGCACAGAATATGAACTTGTTATGAGAGAAAGATAAAATACAGCATCAATTGATGTTCAGTGCCTTGCTTAAGGACTCGGACAATCTATTGGTGCAATGCCGACCTGCTCTCCCCGCTGAGTTACAGCGGCCTGCTAGCAAGACACGCAATAACATCCAGGCAAAAATAATACAAACTTCAAAAAGTGTAAAATTGCTTTAAACATTGTGTAAGCAATCATAGAAAGACATTACTACATGGGAGTGTCTGTTCCTTGACAAGTTATGTCAAAAATGCTACTCGATAAACTGTTTCTATATGGATCACTCACATGTAACAACATATACATTATTGTAATATAATAATGTGTGTGGGGGGGGGGGGGTACTTTAATCCTTTCGGATAAAAAGCGGCTTCAAACTGTGATCACAGGACGCCATCAATACGTGATGAGAAAAAACTGAACATGGGGCGTAATAATCCTTTAATCTTTCTCAATACAGTCTCTTTAGAAAACATCCTTCCCGATGTTCGGTGCTTCCGTTGCATGTCTGATCCTGTGCCGGCCTTATAATCTGAACCAGTGCAGCGTTGATGGAGTCGGGTGCACGGCGAATGTTGCGGCACTAAAGCTTCAGCCTTTTTTGTTGTTGCTTGCTTTACACCCAGGTGACGATGCCCCTTGATTAAAAAGAAAAGTATCCCCCTCCCTTGCTACTTTAAGCAAACACCCACAAACATATGTGGAAAAACATCCTTTAAAAAAAAAAAAATGTTTTACTTAAAGCTTTTCTCCCGGCGTCAGTCACAGCCCTCCCCGTCTCCCCCTCCACCGGCGCTGCAGCCTCGAAGACTTAGGCAGCCCCTTGATTGCCCGAGCCCTCAAACCCCTCGTCTGAGAGATGATAACGAGACGTCACAGCTTTACACTCAGGTTTTTTAGAAGGAGGGAGAGAACATTTGTCATTTAAGCGTCTCCCCCGGTCTGAGCGTCTGTCAGCCGAGGCTCCACTCTAATGGCAAGACGTATCCAATTACCAGCCGCGGACATCTCTAACAAGGTGCCAGGGAGAAAAAAGAAGAAGCTGCCTGGACAAACAACGCCCGGGCCCAATAATGAGAGGCCCTCATTTGAGTGATTTGAGTCTCTCTCTCTCCCTCGGCCATGCATTGCAATCTGCGACGAAACATGCAGTGTTACTTTTTTATTCATCTTTTATTTTTACTTTCTTTTTCAAAGTTGCGCTCGTACTTTCAAAGAGAGTGAGAGAGGGGGAAAAATAGGCAAATGTGTACAGACACACACACACACACCCTCACATGCATTCAGAGAAACAGACACAAGTCTGACACAACTTTGGAACGGGTGATTATTAATCATTCCGAAGCCGCGCTTGTCAATACGAATGACACCGATAGCCTGCGCTGCATTTACAACGACGCGCAGCAAAGAGCAGAGGGGTCAGAGAGAGAGAGAGAGACACTTCTCACAAGTAGCTGCTTTTTGCCTCATTCCCCTCTCATAGCTAATCAGGCCATGGATTGTCAATTCCGGGGGCCGGGATCAATGAGCCAGAGCTCCGTGCGTCCCATCGATTTCCCCCAACTCCCAGATATCACAGCGACTGTTCATCAACAGAAGCACTTTGTCCTTTTCCCAAATAATCAGATCGAAGGAGCTCCTCTCCCGAGACAATGTCGCTACAGTGCCTAACACACACACACGCACGCACACACACACACACACAAACACACAAGCCACTCTGGGAAAGCCAACGTTTTTTGCTGTGTGTGAGATGCTCAACAAATGACTGCGTGCTGAGAACTTGCGTATGAATGTATAATCGGAGCAGCACGAGCAGGTACAAATCGATATGCTTTGCCGCAGAGGAGGAGGAGGAGGAGGAGGAGGGTTGTAAGAACTTTGCAGTGATCGAGGAAATATTGAACTTGCTTCTTCACGTTCTGTTTCGGAGATCTTTTGTTTCATTTTTCAGCGAGAAAATGGATGTCGAGATTTGAGATAAGCCGCGTGTGGCCGAATATTGAATACATCGGCAACGCTGCAGATTACAGCACACAAAACTACGCGGTGCACATTTTTAGTGTGGGAATGAAATGTATGAACAAACTTCCAACATATTCCCAGCGCTTTGTCCTGATTATGTCACCTGGAAAATGTTTGCCTATAACCTCGGATGGCCGTCTTGATGTTTTAAAAAATAATAATAATACAAAAAAGTTAAACACAGAGATAGAATTTGTTTTGAGAAGCTCACCGCACCATGATACGACAGGATGATAGTTCTGACATATTTCTGATGATGGTTTTGCAAAGGATCCCAGAAGTTCATCATGCCTCTTTAGCTTCTTCCTTATTTCATAACCATAGCGATTATATGGTTGTATACATATATATGTATACACCCTTCTCTCATGTTTAGTTGATAATACTGAGTACATCACATTTTAAAAACTTCTCATCTTGTAAATTACTTTTGTAAATATACAATAATTCACGAGTTCACGAGCCCCCCTCCCCCTCCCCCCGCCGCGCTCCTCCCTCCTCCTCCTCCTCCTCCACTTCCTCCTCCGCGCAGTGCTCCTCGCGACACGAAACGGGTGCACCTCCTTCTCCTCTGACCCGCAGCACCAGACAAACAAATCATGACGGTGTTTGTCCCCTGACGTTGTTTTGTGATAAATCAACCACAACATTAGCGCTGCTGAAAACATGACGTCACAACTGGTCCGACGTTTCCTAAAAAAATAAATAAAATAAAACACGAAATCCGTGATTTCAAAGCCTCGTCCAGCTGTTTACTGACGTTAGTTATGTTTAGAGAATAGAGAGAGGGGGAGAGAGAGAAAAGAGAGAGAGAGAGAGTTCTTATTCGTTCTATTTAACGGGCTAGTCTAGGATTTGCGTGGCCAGACTGAAAAAAAAATCATAAGGCCTCTCTGGTATTGTTCAGAGGGCCGGGCCAAATGTGGAGGCGGGCCGTATCCGGCCCGCGAGCCTTAGTTTGAGGACCACTACTCTTGGCTGTTGATGTCTATCAATATCGCTCATTTTGAAAATGACGTCAGAGGGCAATACGGATCCGAATCAAACCAGCGAGGAGGGCGATACGTGGCTGGCATGACGACCCATTAGCCAATCAGAACGCTTGTACTGTTGTTGCTATATAATAATTCATCTTTATTCATAAAGAAAATGTAAGCTAGTGGTCTGATGCTGCCCAGAGGAAATGCAGGTCGAGGATGTATTGCATCATCAGTGCATTGATGCTAATGCTTCAACTCTGTCAGAATTTTTTTTTGGCATTGGGTGCCCTTTTTTTTGGGTTGAGCACCTGCCCCCCGAAATGTCTGTGCAAGTGCCTGCCTACAGTGTAATTATTTTTTCAATTGAACTCAAACGCAACATTTACCCCTTCAGCCCTTTTCTTTTCTTTTTTCCTCATGGTCATTGTTAAAGTATCCAGTAGATATTTCAGTAATAACCTTCATACCTTTTGCTACGTTGTCATTTCAACCTTTAACCCT